>NC_090650.1:100207362-100229862 GCF_040937935.1 Hyperolius riggenbachi | reverse complement strand
ATCTCAGGAAACTGGATGAGGTGCCCTTACTAAAAATACAATCTTGTACACCTAAAATGTGCCAAATAGGTCATATGTAATAGCAGCGCCTAATTACAGCAAGCATACAATTTCGGAGCTACATCTGTAACATAGTCCTTACCAGAACAAACACTGGGAGCTGTAAATGGGTAACTCAGTTGTGCTATGAGCAATGGCTGGGTCCTTACAGTTTTTTAAAAGCTAACATAGAATCCCTTTAGAGGGCTTTATAGGTATGCCGTTACTCAAAGTAGGACCATAAGCTGAGAATGTAGAGGAAGAGAGTGAGAATGATAAATTGTATGTGTGTGGAGAGGGGGGGGGGGGGGAGAGAGATAGAAAGGGGGCAGAGAGAGATAGGTATATTATTACATAAGTTTAATCTATTTTTTTACTTTATACCACCTTATTAAAGTATATAATAAAGAGTGTATGTTTCCAGTGTAATATACTGGATATTGTATGTTCTGTTTGGTGAGCTCTAGATTTTTTGTGTTTTGGAGTAGAGGAAGGGAAAGACAGAGAGATATAATAGGAGGAGAGAAAGAAATAGTGGAGAGAGACTATCATCCCAGTATGCCTCTTTTTAAATATGTTATAAAGTATATGCATGATATTAGTGTAATATATGCTCTGTTTAATGGGCTCTAGATGATTGTTTGTTTGTTTTTTTTGTTTGTTTGTTTGTTTGTTTGTTTGTTTTAAGGGGTTAAGGGTGGGGTAGAAGGAAAGGGAGAAATATAAAGTGGGAGAGAGAGAAAGAAAGAGAGAGAGAGAGAGAGAGAGAGAGAGAGAGAGAGAGAGAGAGAGAGAGAGATTACAGCGTTCCATATATTCGATTTAGATGTTTACTATTATGTTAGGTGTAATCATTGTTTTATTTAAAGTATGTAATAAGGTATGCTCTTATTGTACAATATGCTCTTTGCTCTTTTGGGGGTGGAGGTTTTCTTTTTTTGTGTGTGTGGTGTAGCTGGAGAGGGGGGGGGGGGTGGTGTGTGTGTGTGTTGTGTGTGTGTGTGTGTGTGTGTGTGTGTGTGTGTGTGTGTGTGTGTGTGTGTGTGTGTGTGTGTGTGTGTGTGTGTGTGTGTGTGTGTGTGTGTGTGTGTGTGTGTGTGTGTGTGTGTGTGTGTGTGTGTGTGTGTGTGTGTGTGTGTGTGTGTGTGTGTGTGTGTGTGTGTGTGTGTGTGTGTGTGTGTGTGTTATCATTTTCACTGATTCACACACTACATAGACACATAATTCCTATTTGCTTATTATAGGAGAAATGTTCGGAATTTGCACTGATTCATTTATGCCCCTGTACCATACTTGTTTTGTATTGTCTCTATTGGTCCTTCAGACTTGTTCCTAATAGTTTTCTAGCCAGCCCGGTCAACAGCAGATCGGCCACAAGCCAGACAAAGCAAAGGGTTCCAAATTGCTGAGCTGGAAAGAAAAGCCTTTGAAGAAAGCCACTTCCTTATTACAACAGGGGTAAGACAAAACATATCTGTTAAACTTGAACTTCACAGGGGTGTGCCTGTCTACGCCGGGGGCAGACAGCAGTATCCAGACAGAGAAAGTTAGGTAGTATTGAGCCGGATGCTAGGTGGATGGATGGATAGAAGATAGATGGACGATAGAAAGATAGATAGATAGATGATAGATAGATAGATAGATAGATAGATAGATAGATAGATAGATAGATAGATAGATAGATAGATAGATAGGTGTACATTTATTTAAAACCTAAACCTAGATTATCATTGCGATGCAATTATTGCATCTCCTCTATAGTATTTGGCCAGTTATGTCTTCTAGGTGCTGATCACAAAACAAAAAAAATGCTAACCTAAACCAAACACTATATTATTTCTACAAACTCAAACGACATGGCTGAATCTGACAGTAGAAGCATAACCACACTAACAACTAACTAATTAAAGAGAACAGAGATATTAGAGAAAAAAACATACATATATATATCATGGTATGTTTTTTTCTCTAAGATATATTTAATATATATTTACCTCTCAGACTTGTCGTTCTTCACAGATGAGTAGCTGGTACCAGAGTCAGGAAGGGATCTTACTCTTTAATAGGGATCTCTTTGGTCTGGGGCTGTGGGGAAGTGTCACACTGTTTAATTACCTCGTGTGTAGTCACCATTTGGACAAAGCAAGGATTTTTTTTCCACCTCATTCATTAATGATATCTCTAACTTGACCAATAATATAGCGGAAAGCTCCTATTGAAACGTGTATATATAACAGGATGCCGTATAGGTGTTTGTATAAAGTAGTATGACGTAGATATGTATTTAATTATGTATTTAATAATGAGACCGCCAAGCAGAGGGGATTTGTTCACATTGGCTCTGGGATGTTACAGAACATCAGCAAACGCAAGTATTGCAAGCCTGGTATAATAAACTATATACAGGGCTGTAATCCCAGACATTCTAGTGCTGTTGTTGTTGTGTTGCAAGGAATGCGGTCATTCAACTGGATTTTACTAGCTAATTAAATATAATATTTAATGCTGCATTCATAGTAAAAAGATGACTAACACCACCATTCTACTCACTGTAGTTGTATTTATTAAAATATGTGTATGTATGCGAGATATATATATATATATATATATATATATATATATATATATATATATATATATATATATATATATATATATATATATATATATATATATATATATATATATGCTAGTATCACTATACTGTTCTCATGGAGGATTTGTGGATGTTTTGGTGTGCCTACCCTTCCTCCGCTTTGCTATTTAATAGATGAATTATCCTTTTCTATAATACAAAATTAGAATAGTAATAAGGAACAAACATAGCCTGTATTTTCCTTCTATCCTTCTGTACCAGCGAACATATCTCCTGCCTCGTGGTACAGCGTTTGGTATTCGTTTATTGTAATTTGAAAAACTGTGGAGTTGGCTGCACCATTCTCACAACATAACATCCTGGCTCATGAGTTAAGACAAAATAACACGATAAAGTGAATCCCTTTCTAGATTTCTTGTATTTAGAGGACGGTAAAAAGGCGGTAACATAAACAAGAGTTTATAGCACAATGCAAAGTCGTGTTATGAAAATACTATGAAAGTGTTATCAATGCATTCCAAAACACATCATTAACCCACACTGCATTTTACATTATTTACATTATATAAACGAAAATAATATTTCCCCAGGCTTCAGGCATATACCTCATTGTCATTTGTTACCAGATCGATTCACTGATCTATATAGTCAAACAGATAGATATATATATATATATATATATAGATAGATAGATAGATAGATAGATAGATAGATAGATAGATAGATAGATAGATAGATAGATAGATAGATAGATAGATAGATTACTAGTTTATAAATACAGTGTGTAGATAGCTGTTGCTCCCTATCACATCATAAGGCAGCAGCGTCCAATGCTATCACAGTTCACACAGACAAATATGGCATATGTGTGGGTATTAAACCCTGACCCTGTGTGCTAGGACTGTCCTAGTTTGAGAGAAGCTCTACTGCTTAATTGGCAGGGCTCATTCTGGCGAGACAAGCACTTTCAACTTGACCTTGGCCTCTATCCCTGCTCAGCCCTCACTGGAGCTGTTCTGCCCACTGCTCTGTGTACAGTGATACAGGAGTCCAGCCTGTGTCCTGCTGCACTCAGTGCTTCAACTAAAACCCCCTAACTCCTGTGCTATTATTAGGAATGACACTGATCCCTAGCAACATATTAACAGAACGGTGCAAGTATCAGGAATCTATTCATTTATGCAGCTTATTATCACAACTGCCTGTAGCGTGTGTATGAAAGTGTACACAATGCATTGTAAGCCCTCACTGTGGGCAGATGAAGAATCCCTCGTGTAAACAGTGTTGGATATAGTTCTATGTACCCTGTACGAGATGAACTCGTCCCTTAACTTGCACATTTTTTGCTTTCTTTCTTCCTGCATTAGCAGATACTTTGCAATAAACACATACAGGGAAATGTACCACTAATGTGTGATTTACAGTGTTTGCTGTACAACATATACTTCTCTATATTATTGTGTGCCTTGCTTCTGTACAGCACAAAGACAGTATAGTGAGGAAGAAGGGAAATGTATACAGAACTCACCGGTACACGGGTTACCTGTTTTATTATTTATCTTATTGAGGTGATATAGAGCAATGCTTCATAGCAAGCAGAGCCCCTCACATATGTGTTACCAAGGTTACAATAAATGATTCAGAAAACATGGCCATGAACCTATAGTATTTAAGTAAGATGCACTGTGTAACTATGTATTCATGTCTACATGTCTGTAGACGTGTACAGGACTGTTCCATACTGCAGCATGAAATGTAGACGTGTACAAGTGACGTATGCATCACACTACTATGCTGTGCACCCAGGCATACAAGCACTAGTGCAAAAGCAACAGGCTAGTGGTTTATCCCCATCTATAGATACATAGGAAGGCATGGTCGTGTATAATAGATACATGCAGAAATATAGCCTCAAACTGTAATAGGAAGACAACGTATAGACCCCCAGCAGGCCAAAACAAGAACAGAAAGCCTGTAATACACCTTTTTGTGTATATTTTTATAGGTTTGCAAAAGTAAAAAAAAAACTCACAACAAAATAAAAGAATTACCTCTGTTCTGTGATGTTCATTGCACTCAGTACACCCCAAAAATACTGAGAAAGCGCTCACATGATGGGGTCATTCAAATATATATATACTGCAAATATGCAATTATGTGTAGAGTAACTGAATATTTAAAAGAAATTATTTTGCACTTGATTGGGTATTTGCAGTTAAATCTCCCTCCCTTATCTTTTCTGACCAACGTTTTAGCAAATAACTCCTTATATTATTATAATTGGGGTATTTGGAGTATTATACATGCACGTACGTGAGTGCGTGTGACAGTGAGTGAGAGTGAGTGAGTGAGTGAGTGAGAGTGTGTGTGTGTGTGTGTGTGTGTGTGTGTGTGTGTGTGTGTGTGTGTGTGTGTGTGTGTGTGTGTGTGTGTGTGTGTGTAAGTGTGTGTGTGTGTGTGTGTGTGAGAATAAGTGTGTGTGTGTGAGGGTAAGTGTGTGTGAAAGACTAAGTGTGTGTGTGTGTGTGTGTGTGTGTGTGTGTGTGTGTGTGTGTGTGTGTGTGTGTGTGTGTGTGTGTGTGTGTGTGTGTGTGTGTGTGTGTGTAAGTGTGTGTGTGTGAGAGTAAGTGTGTGTGAGAGAGTAAGTGTGTGTGTGTGTGTGTGTGTGAGTGTATTTTCGAGTGTATATTTGTGTGTGCTTATAAACAAATCACATGCCGGTATATTCTATACAGATGGACGGATAATTAATCTATTTAGTCTTTTTATTCCACATCGATTTCCTAACTCCTAGCTATTGAATGCGAAGCCTTATGAGCGCCAGTGCTTTCCTATCATCTGCAAAGATTTTCTGGCAACACCCCCCCCCCCCCCCCCCCCCTATTCATCGATGCAGATATTACATGTTATTGATAGTTGTAAAGAAATCTTGTGACCTCAGCCTCCCTTTATTTAGTAGCTAGCTGTGACTGAGAGCAGCCTGGATCAGCCATGCTTTCCCTTTCACTAATAAGATAATAAGACACAGCTATGTAACATGTGCTTAATTGAGCTTAATAATGCTCCACGTTATGACAATTTGTAACATAAATGTAACTCATAACACAGTCATCATCAGCAATGATGAATGATGCAATAGGCTAATACTCTAATCAAGGGGGGGGGGGGGGGGGCAACCCCATGGATCTGTCCCCAAATGGGCTCTAATAATGCTATATTATGATATTTTCAGCCACATTCCTATGAGAGGCTGCATAGAAAAGGATAGAAACCCACCTATGGCAGAGCGTCTCCGGCTTTCTATATTTATAAGAAGAAGTAGGAAGGGGAGAAAATGAATTATCTGCATGCATTTGGCTGCTCTGTGGTTTATCAGCTGCTTTGCATATCACGTGCCTCCTCGCAGCCAATCAGAGGGCGCTGTGCGCGAGGCTGGCGCGTCAGCGCTGCTTAGGCTGAGCGATTTCGAATCTTTTTTTCAGTCTTTGGGGCTTTTAAAAAAGAGCCACTAGTCTCAATGCTGGCCGGGCTATGACAGCTTCAGTGCTCCTCCATCCACGCTGGGCCGAGCCGGTGATGTTCCTTTACGACAACAGCTTGGATGAGATAAATAAAAACATGGAGGGTTTTGCAGGGAGCAACTTTGCAGCGAACCAGTGCAGGAATCTCATGGGACACCCAGCATCTCTGGCCCCCAGCAGCGCCTACTCCTCCAGTGAGGTGCCAGTGTCTGGCATCGCCGAACCTGTCAAGCAGTGCAGCCCCTGCTCTGCAGTGCAGAGCTCCTCCAGTGCCAGCCTGCCCTATGGATACTTTAGCGGCGGATATTACCCCTGTAGAATGACACACCACAACACCATCAAATCCTGCGCGCAGCCCTCCTCCTTTGCGGACAAATACATGGACACCTCTGTCTCTGCTGGAGAAGACTTCCCTTCCAGAGCCAAGGAGTTTGCTTTTTACCAGGGATATGCCACGGGACCTTATCAGCCGGTGCCAGGCTATTTGGATGTGCCAGTGGTGTCCACTATTGGGGCGCCAGGGGAGCCGAGGCATGAGCCTTTATTGCCCATGGATAGCTATCAGCCCTGGGCCATCACCAATGGGTGGAATGGGCAGGTCTATTGTGCCAAGGATCAAGGCCAACCAGGACACCTCTGGAAATCTACTCTACCAGGTAAAACACCTGCTTTTTCATTCTAACATTATATCCACTGTCCTTCTGTGAACATCAGCAGCATTGCTATTACCATTAGTAAATAGGATGTGTCTTGTTCAGTTGAATTGTTGATGTTAATACCTTATGTTTTAAGAAAGCACATTTTATCACGTATAGCTTTTTCAGGAAGATGGTTGTAGGTCCCTTTGTGCCCCTTGTGCTTTTGTAAACGTTCTGGGTCACCATGAGCAATTTGGGTAGATTTGTAAATAAGTAATAAAGGCAATCCATTAGGCCTTATGTTTATATAACTGGTGAACGTGCTTGTATATTTTAAAATAAGGATGATGATAGATAGATAGATAGATAGATAGATAGATAGATAGATAGATAGATAGATAGATAGATAGATGGCTGTTGGTTGTAAACAGTGTAAACAGTAGGAAGGGACAGTGTTAAAAAAATAAGAAACATTACTATATTTGCCAGCACGTCTGCCTATATTATCCATAGATATAGATACTTTGCTGGTAGGTGTAGATAGATGATAGATAGATAGATAGATAGATAGATAGATAGATAGATAGATAGATAGATAGATAGATAGATAGATGAAAGAAAGAAAGAAGATAGAAAACTGACAAATGCAAATGTTATTGCGCCTTGATATTAGCTCCAGATTGTTATTTTACATATATGGTATATTCAACATATCTGCCTTTGTTCTATTTCTTGGTATGGTTCTGGTATTGACAATGTGTTGTAGAATTGTAACTGATGAGATCGAGGCAAGTCTTTCATTCGTGTTAATATCCATACATATTGGTCCAAGCTTCTCTGTGCTGGTGAATGAGCGCCTGGCAGCCCTGCTGACCTGTCCTTTCCCTTTTGCAGACGTCGTATCGCATCCTTCAGACGCCACTTCGTACAGACGAGGCAGGAAGAAGCGAGTACCCTACACAAAAGTCCAACTGAAAGAACTGGAAAGGGAATATGCTACAAATAAATTCATTACTAAGGACAAAAGGAGGAGGATATCCGCCACCACCAACCTGTCAGAGAGGCAGGTCACTATCTGGTTCCAAAACAGGAGAGTGAAAGAGAAGAAAGTGATCAATAAACTGAAGACCACCAGCTAATAATGGTCGGATTACGTCGGAGAGTGAGCAGGTTCATATGTGTGGAACTAACCTACCCTGACTAGCAAACACGGTCACCTCCGGGTCTTTTGAATATGGTTTAGAAGAAAAAAGAAAAAAAGGGAAAAAAATACAAAAACAATTCACGGGGGGAAGGGAGGGACGGGGAGTTATGTTGCGATGTAATTATGTTGTGAAGGCCAGGACTCACAGCTTGCTGGAGGTTAAACAGCGCTAGAACAACTCTTGGATATGGTGTAAACGCCCAATAAGGAATTTAAAAGAATAATAATAAATAAAATAAGAAATCGATTCAGTATAATATGAATTCTGATTGCAAAGAGAGACGTGTAATTAATCAAGAATCGATTACAAATCGAGAATTTCAGTCTAATAATTGCGCTTTGAACCTTGAAACCAGACTGCATGTTGAGTGACTGCTCAGGTAACTTATAGATGTATCTTTTACTGTATGCTTACATTATACATTCTGATATAAGAGGAGTGTAATTTTATGTCGTGGAAGAATTGTACAGTCTTTTGCTGGGATGGGGGAGGAGGGAAGGGGGGAGGGGTGGTGAGTCTTTAATCGATATAAAACTGAAGAATTCAGAATTCATCTGAAGGAAGCACCTTGGACTTGTGATTAGTTCTAATGAATGAGTGTGTTTTAAGGTGCAACTAAAATAGCTGCCTCATTAATCCTAATTTTACATTTCAAGTGAAGTATTTAAATTGCTGGGAAAAAATATATATAAATAAACCGGTCCTTCATGTACATAATAGGAACTTATCCGAACTTTTTTCAATAAGGAAACCGGTTGTGTAATTTACCATTATTGCAAAACAGCACAGAAAATTCAGTTTAGATATTTAAAAAAAAGTTGAGTTATTTGTTTTCTAAGATTTGTATAAATTATCATTTTTTTATTTTCAGTTTCTTTACGGTTTGTATTGGGCCGCAATAGAAAATGGTAGCCAATAATTGCAGCACTTTTAATACAATCAGTTATTTGAACAATTTTTTTTGTGTTTCTTCTTTTAATCACTCTAAAATATTATCATGTAAATAATAAATTAGCTCACTGTGAACATTTATTTGTGCACCCTGAATTTTTATTTTTGTTTGATAGTGTAAAGTCGTTATAGTTATCCTCTAGATAACTGTGAATAAGATGGGAATTGTATTGTGTGAAAAGATGGATAAAGGATGCAGTTTTCTAATGGTTGCGCTAGATGTTTCAGATTTAGAGACAGAAGACTGGGAGGTGCCAGTAGCACATACATACTAAGAACTGTATTTGTACAAAATTATGCATTGGTCTGAATCATATGCATGATGTTCCCATACCCGTTGTTAGAATCAGTTGTAGCGTTGGAAATGTATAATAGCAGCCATTTCAGAGCTGTCTCTGCAAAAAAAAAAAAAACTATGTCGTTTGTAGAAACAACTGGATTGGAAGGCCTTAAACCTTGACCTTGACGAAAAGAGACAATTTGTGACCTTGACTTCTGACAGCTCATGAATAGGAATCTCTGGGATTTGTAGATCAATAGCGCCATCTGGTGTTCAAAGGCGTATCTGCAGCGCTGCTGATTCAAAGTGTATTCATGTTGGTCCTTGTTAATGTCTAAACTTGTAACCTACTAATTCATATTAATTACATGTTTTATTGAAGTTTATCTGGCTGTTGTGGTTTACTTGCGTGGCATAAAATATGTGCAGTTGGCGCAGAAAAACGTTTGGTTAAATATACATTACTATAACGGAACTAAGGCACGTAGCTGTTTACCGTTACAATTGTGTATTGAGAAACGTCTTTAATATTATATTTATTAGGGGAAAAATGCCAAAGCTGTTATCGGCTATTAGTGAGCATTTTTCATTTTTCATTGGCATCATCTTAATAGGAACATCACTAGTAGCCAATGCAACCGAGCGCATGTTTCACAATAAATATATATCACATTATGCAAATGTACAGTTCAAGCAAATATATATATATATATATATATATATATATATATATATACTGCTGGGCCTATATGTGTTAGATAAATGACAATTTTTATTCTTACTTGTTTTACTGCTGAATGGGTAAATAGAAAACATTTCCTATTTATAAATCAACGAATGTATGCATGGGAAATAATGTTTATTTAAAGAGTATACACCCCCCCCCCCCCCCAAATGGTTTTATTTTTAACCATCATATTGTTCTTTACTGAATGCTACGTTTTACGGTGCAGAATGTATTTGTGATATATATTAACATCTGGTAAATATTGTAGATATCACAAATACACTCTATTTCACTCTTCATCTTTACACACACACACACACACACACACACACACACACACACACACACACACACACTCACACACACACTACTATGTACACGTTATGTACATACACACATATAGGAAAGTGTGTGTGTGTGTGTGTGTGTGTGTGTGTGTGTGTGTGTGTGTGTGTGTGTGTGTGTGTGTGTGTGTGTGTGTGTGTGTGTGTGTGTGTGTGTGTGTGTGTGTGTGTGTGTGTGTGTGTGTGTGTGTGTGTGTGTGTGTGTGTGTGTGTGTGTGTGTGTGTGTGTGTGTGAAGATAAAGAGTGAAATAGAGACGGGAGTAATAGATATATATTTACAAATTTGGGTACGGTAGTTAGGTAGATGAATGGATGGAACAGATGTATTAGATTAATAAGCATTACATATAGAGGCGTATCAAAAATGATAGAGTGCTATCAGTATATAATTAGTAAGAATTCAATCGAGCATGTGTTTTATTCATTGTTATTGTGAGTGTGTATATATATACATATATTCAACTAAGCAAGCATTAGCTGTATTCGCTTGTATTGTGTTTATCAGTGAGTATATGTGTTATATATATATATATATATATGTGTGTGTGTGTGTATATATATATATACATATATATATATATATATATATATATATATAGAGAGAGAGAGAGAGAGAGAGAGAGAGAGAGAGAGAGAGAGAGAGAGAGAGAGAAAGAGAGAGAGAGAGAGAGATAGGTAGATATATATAGATATATAGATATATTCAATTAGGCATTAGTTGTATTTTTTGTTGTTGAGGTAGTGTATATTTTGCAGCATACTGTACATACTGTAAAGAGAAGCAATCTTGCTCTCAAGAGATACTGCCCCCGCTTAAAAGCTTCCTGCGGACACTTCCTGTGTGTGTAGACAGGAGAGTGTATACGAGTTCTGCCACCTGTGTGGGTACATGTATATCTAGCAGCATAGAGGGGCTGGGGATTGTGCCCGTGTGGCTGGTGGCAGCACGCATGGTCATATTCCTGGACATGCTGCATATCATCACGAATCTCCAGAGTCCTCTAATGTGACAATCCTTTCTGCAGCCTTTTTTTCATACTCTTGAAAAGTATTTACCAGCGAGGCAAATGTGTCACTTCGTCCAGCACTCTGCAAAGGATATTAATATTTCACCAGGACATCCTGGGCATGGCATTAAAAGATTACTGCAGGTTCCAGTTTATTAGTTATAAAACACCATGGTATTCATATAATTGCAGACTAAACAACTGTTGACATTCTACATGTGCCAGCGTGTTCATAAAACGTGCTGGCATCAGATGAGCTCCCAGCAGCTCCTCGGGTATTCTGGATAAAGTGTGTCTGGTGGTGTAGTACGGCTATTGCTAGATAGGGAGGCAGTGTTGCGTTCTAGGGGAGTCCATTTACTTTGTGATACATTCCTGCTCCTATCAGGACTGTCTCCAGGTTGTATACATAAGAAGCGAGGTAATTAAATGGCACCTACAATATTAATGCACGTCATAAACCATTGTAATTAATGATGACAGCCCAAAGGCTTCGCGTTCACTTTAGGCCCTCTTGTGCTGAGGAAGTTAAAGCTTTCTCTCATTCTTCCTCTTTCTTTTCATGGATTGATCTCTTCCACGGTACTCTATATCCCCATTTCATCTCTAATCCCTGTGCAATTTTTGGGCTTCTTGCAGTAACTATTTCTCTTCCTTTCGGCTTGTAACTGGTACGATTTGGCTCTTTTTATGATTGCATTCGCTTTCTCCTGACTATTGTACTGGTTTAACGAAGCATCGAATCATCATGGCTTTGTCTTGACTCTGCTGCTGGCAAAATTAAGCTCTGTGGTTGGTTGTCTTTCTTCTCAGGCCTTGTGAGGCTTCAGACTGTGTATACTAAATTGTATGTGCTGCTGTTGGGCCCTCTCATGTTCACTGCAGTTCTACCCGGCTTAATAATCAGATTAAAATAATAGTAATGAAGATAGATAACAACGCTTGGTGCTACCAGTTAATGACAGGTCCATTTTCCCCCTTTGGATCAGATCAGAGCCCCGATACACAGTCCTCAGGATCTGGTAGCAGCTAGAAGGTGCTTGTTTTGTTTAGTGGTCTGCTTAACAGTCAATGCCAGTTTCACTGCCATAACGTCCCCCTCTGGAGACAGCAAGTCAATGCAGTATCGCAGTCACAACAATCTGCATGAAGAGATTGTCATTGTATAAACCTGTGCTAAAATGTGTATCTTGTTGATCTAACAGTTGCAGTATTGCCTTCAAATCATGATTGATTTTCTGACGCATAAGTTGGATATGTGTACATTTAGGCCAGATCCTGCATCATCCTAAATATACCTGTTTTTTATGTTCTCCATTTGTCATAAAGAGCTTCATGCCTATAGATCGCAAAGCGTGGAGTGTTTGGTCATTTCTGAGCTGTATCTACGTTATTATCCCGCATAACAGTGTCTGCTACAGCTTTTGCTTCTAGATATGTTATAAACCTCGTTTTTCCTTGGTGTAAGATTTGTCTACTTTACGACTGCTGGATTATTAACATAGACTATGGGAGTAATATGACTAACAAGACCCACAGAATGGCCTTACTGCATTTGATTAACAATATTTCCGTTTGTGTCCGTCCTTGTCAGCATAGACGGGGTGTAATCCCCACGCAGGCTATGTAGTTGTCTTGCTGAGATAATAAATAAATATATCAATATATATATATATTAAAATATATATATATATATATATATATATATATATATATATATATATATATATATATATATATATATATATATATATATAAATATATATATATATATATATATATATATATATATATATATATATATATATATATATATATATATATATATATGTTTGTGGGAAAGGATATATTTTATAAATGAACATAATAATAGCGATTTAAATAAAATTGTTGAAACACATTTTATTAATAAGCTGTTTTATTTTATTCCCACAAAAAGGCAGTTTGAACTTGTCCGGTCCTCAGATCCTTCTGTAGCACATAACAGTATCACGTCATTATCATCACGTTGTTTAATTCAGCCAAACTGTGTTTACGTTGAAATCTTAGTCCTCATAACTAAATAAATACATTCAATAATAGACAATGTAATTATTTGAAAGAAACGAGCAGGGCTTATTCCATTGCCTATAGTCTGCAGAAATAATATAATGACTATCCGCAGACATAGGTAATAAGTTATAACTTCATAGACAGTTTATTGCATACTGTTCAGGTCTATGGTGGCTCCCTATTGTTTTATATTTAGATGAAAAGGGATATGAGATGTCCATAAATATATGTCTACTCACATTGGACTGCTGAAGGATAATGTAATAACAAAATATGAAAACCTAGCCTATGCCTCCATATGTGTTGAAAAATTAAGCCACAGCCAACAAATATATATATATATCAAAATTAAATACTAGGAAGACCAGTATTTACCTATGTTATTTGAGAGACTGGCTACCCCTAGCGGCACTACATTATATAGAAATAAGACAGGGATTTCCATTCAATATAATATTTCAAAGGGGGATAAAAAAGCACACCTTAGAGGTCAAGTTCAAGGTATTACAAGTACTGGCAATTACCTTGTGATGCGGAGAGACAAGGATAATAATTGTGTGTTAGGCCACACTGCTGCTTGGTGTGTAGTGTGTGAAAGCTATGTCCCCCTCCTGCAGTCTCTGCTCTAAGCACATTGTGTTAGTGCTGTAAACTAATTCCTCTCAGCCACATCATTCCCCCACAAAAATGTACTTACAATAGCATATTCCTGTCTTATTCCTGAGCCAGAAGGAAAATGCACGCGCAAAGTCCTAAGGCTGATTCCATAGGTACTGCTTTAAGGTTTTGGATTTCAATGGCTCTTGTTGCCACATATGTGGAAAGCAGACTATTCAGTGCGTGCCAGACGGTCTAGACTGCACGTTTTCACAGCCCCGCAATTGCCTGCAATAATCTCAGGCTTGCACCTGTAAAAAGGCCACTAAAAAGGGACTACAATATATAATTAATGTAGTAGAAAAATACGCCGGGTAGACCCATATTTAGGCATCGAAGTAAAAAAAAATACCTAAAACGTGTTTGCTACGTAAAAAAAAAAAAAAAAAAACCTAAATTAAAAAAAAAGCCCCCCCAAAATAAAAAAAAACTATATAATTGATTTAAAAAGCCATACATATAAAATAAAAAGAAAAAGAAAAGAAAAGAAAAGAAAAAAGAAATGCAGGGAAAAATCATGACCGATTCTCCCAGTCTAACCAGGTGTCCTATTTTTATTTTTGAGAAAACCAAGAATGGTTAAAACGACGGTATGCAAGCACAGAGAGAGAGTGTGTGTGTGTGTGTGAGTGTGTGTGTGTGTGTGTGTGTGTGTGTGTGTGTGTGTGTGTGTGTGTGTGTGTGTGTGTGTGTGTGTGTGTGTGTGTGTGTGTGTGTGTGTGTGTGTGTGTGTGTGTGTGTTAAAAACTATTTATTTGTTTGTACTATTGTTTGGCCCACAGCCTGGGTACTGCCTGCCTTTCCACAACAAATGCATGTAAGGGTGTTCATGTGTTTAGATAGATGGATAGCAAGAGAGATAGATCGATAGATAGACAGACAGATTGTGTGTGTGTGTATAAAATGTGTGTATGTAAAATGTGTGTGTATGTAAAAAATATTTATTTATATGTATTATTATAATTTGCTGCCAACCTGGACAATGTAATCTTTTACATAACACATGCATGTAAACGTATCGATATGTTTAGATAGACAGGTAGATAGATAGATAGATAGATAGATAGATAGATAGATAGATAGATAGATAGATAGATAGATGTGTGCGTGTGTGTGCGTGTGTGTGTGTGTGTGTGTGTGTGTGTGTGTGTGTGTGTGTGTGTGTGTGTGTGTGTGTGTGTGTGTGTGTGTGTGTTGTTGTTGTTGTTGTTGTTGTTCGCCCATCTGTCTGTTTATGTATGTGTCTTGTTTTTGTTGGTCACCCATCTGTCTACGGGAACACTAATCTGTTATGTGTAACAATCTACTGTGCTGATTTTATCTGTTAATTGTTTCCTTTTTTCACAATAAGTTCTACAAGGGAGATTATAGGTTAATGAAGGTAGCTGTGTAAGTGGGGTCATTTGACTGTGGCTTCATGTGACACAACTCTGCTTCAGGGGGGATTTGTCTTGCAAGGAGCATGGTATCTAAACAAAGAGCTGGAGAGAACAACACGCAGCCTGCTTGCAGCAAGTAACGGCACGAGCTGCAGCCTGCACTGGCAGGGATCACAATGCGGAATATTCCCCATACTTCTAGCACTGTCCAGAGCCATAGAGAAGCGTCCTGCTGGTGTTCTGTGTGGATGGATTGTTCTGGAGGAGATGCTGCTGTACATGGATGAGGAATACCAGCTCCAAGGCCAGACCAGCCATTATTGTCTGTATGTTAAGGTCAAATGCACCAGCTGAGCTTTGCTCTCACAGAAATGCTTCTATCCTATCCTGAAACAAAACAAAATTGCAGTGAGCCCCTCTCATCATTTTACAGACTTGAACATGACCACCATCTAAATATAGGTGCTTAATCTTATAATCCCTTATCTGAACACGGCTCCCTATCACCGGATGGAAGAAAGGCGCTCCAGGCTTCTCACACAAACAGCTCTGCAAATAACGGCGACAGTTCCCCCCAGTACAAACCTCGCAGAAACCGGTACAGAGATATGAGTACAGAATATTAGATAGATGTATGTAACATGTGCAGAGGACGTCAGAGGTTGCATGTAGGTGGCGTCTCCTGTGAGTCTCTGGCCAGGCCGGCCAAGTCTGCTCTGACACAAGCTGAAGTTGACTGCCAAAAGTGCCATAAAACCGCAGGTCAGTCTAGAGCTCTGCTCTCTTCTTGACGCGCCGGCTTCAATTATAGCCTTAAAAGCCCCAATACAAATGTAAGAATTTGTTTTCCTTCATAGAGGCGGGGCGAGCTTTGGCAGTGGTGGCGCCTTTGTCTCTCAGATACCAGAGCTATCTGTTATCTATCTATCTATCTATCTATCTATCTATCTATCTATCTATCTATCTATCTATCTATCTATCTATCTTTCCATCTCCATCATCTATCTATCTATCAATGCAACCTTTACTAAATCTTTCAATCTCTCTATCTATCCCAGCCTTATCTGTGTATGTACCCGTCTATCTATCTATCTATCTATCTATCTATCTATCTATCTATCTATCTATCTATCTATCTATCTACCTACCTACCTACCTACCTACCTATCTATCTATCTATCTATCTACCTACCTACCTACCTACCTACCTACCTACCTACCTATCTATCTATCTATCCATCCACCCACCCGCCCACCCACCTTGCCCTTCATTATCTATCTAGCTTTGATACTTCCTTTACCTGATTTTGTATCAATTTACATTTTTAGCCATCTCCACCTTATATATAATCAGCACATCTGACTCTTTGTAATCTATGTGCATGTACAGTATATCTTAACAGTGGATTTGGATTATATCCACATTATCTATCAGTATACCTATCCGACCCTGTATAATCTGTCTGGATTTCTAACAGCCCATCTATACAATATTTATTTTCCTCTGGTTGTCTGTTTGTCTATGTATCTTACTCCACATTATGTATTTGTAAAACTACCCCCCCCCCCCCCCCCCTCTCCTTTATTTGTGTCTGTTATCAGTTGTCTACATGTTCCCTGTACTTAGGTTAACCATGTTTTTCCTATCGCCCTAAGTAGCTAGCTTACAACGCCATGTGACCACTTTGTCCTGACACAAAATGTTCTTATTTATGTATAAAACCTAGTCATGTGCATCTAATCATTGCATCCTTCTAGCATCCTATACATTCTGTAATGCGTATTTGTCACACAAATTTACGTTTTATCATTTTTTTCATCCAATCAGGTACAGGAAAATAAGGGGGGGGGGGGGGATACCCCCCCCCCCCCTGGACTTCTCAGAGTATTTGAAGTGAAGGTCAGGATAGTGTAGGATAACAATCACTCACTACTTGAGGAAATCACTACAAAGAGCTATACTAACACCACGATGGGAAGGGAGATCAAATATTGATATATCTTTGGCACCATATCAAACCATGAAGCTATAAAGCCATTGTGTGATACTGAAGCTTTATGGTAAAGTCCAGTGTAGTGTAAACTGATCAGACGTGACCCTAGGAAGGAAATACTAAGCTGCATTGGTCTCAGCAGCAGAGTGGGGGAAGGGGCACTATGCCTTCTGTTTTAGACGCACGGCGCATTCCCTTGGAGCATGGGGTCTCCCCCACAGATCAGTTACTAGACAACACCACCCCATGCAACATATGGAATTGCATTTATGCCTCTATATTGTCATAATTCAGAAAAGGGTGCTTATGCGATTTAGCTCCATTACATAGAATTTCTATGACTTCCCTTTTTTTTAAAGGGGGGTGGGGGGCACAAAATATCCCGACTGGTATTCCCTGTACACAGCCATGTGCCACAGTGCCAGTGGGCTAAGGCTCGGGGAGGGGACTTACTTAATTTTACACTACTTAACATTGATGTTAAATATAGCGAAAGGGATGTCTTTATTGCGGAACGAAGCCCCAGCCTCCCCACAGTGCTGTGTCTGTTCAGTCCACAGCCAGCATGGCTCATGGAGAGGAAGAAATGCAGCAGAGGAGAGAAAAAAATGCAGTTACATTTCAGATTACATGCCTCTATGAAGCTAGCAAGTGACGATCTGTTGCTTCCCTTGAGATGGCTACAATGAAAAGGGCCCATAGTCGCAGCTTGTCAATTTCAACATCTGATCACATGACCAGCACCTCCCTGCTAAGGATGGGGATAGATTTCCACGTCAGCTTACGTCTTCAAATTTCTACTTCACGGATCTGCTTCAAAGAGGCAGCTGCATTAGAGAATCATGTTAAGCTCAGCTAATGCGGACAGCCCGAGGTAGCCCTAATGATGGATTTTGATGAGCGTGTTCCTTGTTCCTCTAACATGTATTTGCCAAGTTGCACTTACTACGTCTCGGGTCCTGATTTCTCCAGCCTACCTTCCTTCCTACCTCAGACCCCATCTTCTCGCCCCATGCCCTACTCCTACTCCTCCAACCTACCCCAGGTGCAGCCCGTGAGAGAGGTTACCTTCAGGGAGTATGCCATTGACACCACCAGTAAGTGGCACCCCAGGAGCAATCTGCCCCACTGCTACTCTGCAGATGACATTATGCACAGAGACTGCCTGCCTGCTTCTAACCCAGCCAGCATGGGGGACATGTTCGGCAAGAGCACCTCCAATGTCTACCACCCCAATGCCAACGTCTCCTCCAATTTCTATAGCACAGTGGGCAGGAATGGGGTGCTGCCTCAAGCCTTTGACCAGTTCTTTGAGACAGCCTATGGCAGCGCGGAGAACCAACCCTCGGACTATTCTGTGGATAAGACCTGCGACAAAGTTGCAGGAGCCTCGGCGGCAACTTCAAGTTCGGAGCCTTGCCGGGAGGCGGAGGAGAAGGACAGGAGGACGGAGAGCAGCAGCAGCACCACCAGCAGCTCCCAGTCGTCTTCCGGCAACCTAGAAGACAAAGCCAATAGCTCGAGTACGTATGAAAGCAGCGCCTTCCCTGTCACACAGGCTCTGCAATCTAGCGCACCGCTGTTAAATTTTTATATGCTGTTTTATAAGCATATAAGGTTTATGGAGGGCCTTTAGATTTCCCCCAACAAAACTTTGTTATAAAAGGCAAGATCACGTGTTAAGCACTGAAATTGGCCGTGAAATACCAACGACCAATGGATGCCTTAAGACAATCCTTCCCCTTTTTTTCCCCCTTTTAAAACTCTGGGGTCGGTTTTTGTAGAGAATATAGTAAGTAAGAATTTGGGCCAATAAAATGACTCACAAAAGCGAGGCTGCATGCTTTGATATCGATGTGATCCTGTTTACCTTGCCAGCAGGACTTCCCTGACACTTTCTGCAGGGCTAGAGGAGATATACAGGTGCTGGTTGGGCTATGCTGCAGAGGGCTGTGTGCTGGGAGCCTCAGTACTGGCAGATCAGATAGAGCCTCAGAACTGGCAGATCAGATAGAGCCTCAGTGCTGGCTGATCAGATAGAGCCTCAGTGCTGGCTGATCAAATTGAGCCTCAGTGCTGGCTGATCAGATAGAGCCTCAGTGCTGGCTGATCAGATTGAGCCTCAGTGCTGGCTGATCAGATAGAGCCTCAGTGCTCGCTGATCAGATAGAGCCTCAGTGCTGGCTGATCAGATGGAGGGACAACTACAGCTAGGCTCAAGGCTAAATATTGATAACTAATGCATGGAATATTTCATAGGAATAAACATTTGGGGGAAATCTAAAGGTGGAGACAAGAACAATATGTTCAAAATGCAGCTATATTGTTAGATCTGCCAGCATGTCTGTCTGTCTACCTCTCTGTCTGCCCTGAGACCCCTAGATAGATTGTGTGTATATGTGTATATCCATATGATGTACAAACCTGCATATGCTTATATATATATATATATATATATATATATATATATATATATATATATATATATATATATATATTAGATAGATACGCCGAGCTTGCCTGTCTATACTTGAGTCACTTCTTATTTTGCACTGAAATCTATAACTGCAAGGCTATACCTTATCATGTAATCTACCCTTAAGTCTTTGCTACTGCCTAGTATATTAAATTAATTATTATGCCTATGTACTTTTTTTATGATCCTTGTGGAATTCAAGGCGTCAATGTGCAAGTTCATAAAATAATCTTATATCTCCATATCATTTAACTAGTTGATTGCTATTAATATATTATACTGTACTTTCCACTGTGGTAGACTAGTCATAAAAAATATATAATCAGCAATATAAACGCAAGCTGTAAACACGTTTTGTTTAATAGAGCCCATAAGTGCATGACTTTTTAACTATTTATGTGCTGCATTGCGTGCAGGGCTGTTACGCCTCTAGAGCCCTGAGGGTAGAGTGATTCAGTAAATGACTTTTATTGAAGGGGAATTGTAAAGCAGAATATTGCACCGTGACACTATGGTATTTACTCTTTTTTTTCCACAGGTGGACAGCGTACCCGGAAAAAGCGGTGCCCTTACACCAAATATCAAATTAGGGAACTGGAAAGAGAATTTTTCTTCAGTGTCTATATTAACAAAGAGAAAAGGCTACAACTCTCCAGAATGCTGAATCTGACCGATCGGCAAGTCAAGATATGGTTTCAAAATAGGAGAATGAAAGAGAAAAAAATTAACAGGGACCGATTGCAGTATTACTCGGCCAACCCCCTCTTATGAGAGTAACTGCGTTTCCCGGATCTGCCAAATAGCTTTTGTTCATGACAAGGTCAAGCCACAAGGTGACATGTATGTGGATGTGCGTGTAACTTCCAGGACATAGGAAGTAACATTTGCTCATGGACAACACATCTGCAGTATATGTGCCTCTGGTATTGTTTCTGGACATGTAATGCCAGGGCAAGAAGATCAGTACTGTTTCTATGGCCAGGCATCCTAAGCTTGGATAAGGCAATCACCCACTAGTGACACACGTTTTGGTTGTGTAATGTTACGGGACAACATATGTTTTCCGTCTGATGTTGGTAAAGATTATAATGGACCAATCACAACGTTTATTTAAAAATCGGTTACTATGTCGTTGCTATGACGAGACTTTTTCCTTTTTCCTATTCATTACTTCTGCACCAACCGAACCAATCTTCATCCAAAACCAATGTACTCTTCCAATAGCTGTTGTTATTGCAATGACAAATCCATGAGTCTTGTGGTTTATTCCTTAGTTTAATTTCCAAGCTCACCACTGTGTTAATAAGTCTGGGCTCACCCCCGCATCCGTTGCAACAAACATCCATGTGATCTATGAAATAAGCACTTTGTTTGCTAATATCAATCTATGTCTGGGACTGACCTGTGGACAAGCCGCAGAAAATCCAGACAGCCCCAATCGCCTGCTATGATCTACTGGAAGCATCTGTGCCGCCAGACTATAGCATAACCATCATACACAGGAAATGATCGATAATCCTCCTAGTATGTCTCTCCCTCCATGCCAAATGCAGCCAAGATCGTTTATTTTTAATCCGAGTTTTATGCACCCACTTCATAGTTTTATCTTTAGATTGAACCTCATTTAAATATCTATATATAAAACCAGAAAGAAGAACCAAAGTTATTGAAAGCAATTATAACAGATATTTGAAATTATATATGAGTTTATGGGGACACGACGTTCTATTTGTATTATCTCTGTTTGAATGTATGTTTCATATGTTTTACAAAAGAAGTGTAAATAAATGCCATTTCGTATTCCATTACAAAACGTGTTTTACTTATACATGTATTTACATACAGGTATTTATACATTTGCATCTTTTTGTAAATTGTCAACACCTTGTCAACTTGTAGAATATTTCCCCGTCTCTCCTTGCTGTATGAGATATTTTGTCACAGGTCACCCAGGTAAGGGTTAATTGGTGTCACAGCCTCCTTACAAACCATGGATAGATAGATAGATAGATAGATAGATAGATAGATAGATAGATAGATAGATAGATAGATAGTAGATAGATAGATAGATAGATAGATAGATAGATAGATAGATAGATAGATAGATAGATGCATTTAATGAGATAAATGTATAAGAGGAACAGCGTGCAGGGTGTATACATTCATGAAAGTTGGTCCATAGAACGAACCTGCTACACCCTCATTCCATTCCTCTGCTTATATGACTTTACACCTGCAATCCATGATTAATAAGCTGCAGACTGCTTGCAACGTGCTCCTACTTTTAATAGATTTCTCCAGCAAATGCTGACGCTGCAGTCTCGGCCTTGAGAAAGGCCACTGATTGAGGAATATTGATTGAGAGAAGGATCTTGTCTTCTGCATAGTTATTATGCTGCCTTATTCTTCTTCTCCTTTAGTGGCCTGGCAGAAGATAAAAGGAAGAAAGGTGTATGAAAACAGTCCCTATCATTCTGCAGTACTATATTAGTTAGCACTTGGCGTAACGATGCTTAATGCTGCGAATTTTTAGAGTAAAAAATAAGTGTGATTTGTATTTCCTCTCCTTTCTTACTATATTGACTTGTATATTTTTGCATTTATTGTGGTCATAGAATGTATCTTGATGATTT
>NC_090650.1:100167362-100202362 GCF_040937935.1 Hyperolius riggenbachi | reverse complement strand
GCCTGCAGCACAGCAATTTACAAATAATCTTGCATGCTGTTAGGCTACACCTATGAAAGTTGGACCTGAGGGGCTGTTTCAATATAATATTGCCCAATCTAGCCCACGTTGTGTACCTACAAGCCAGCCAGGAAGGTGTCTACACCACAAAGGAGGTCTGAATGGGTGTTCTAGTAACAGCCTGGATCATCGTTCTGTCTATCTGCTTGTAAAAGTATTTTGGTGATGCTAGAAGGCATTTGTCACCAACATTGGCACAGCAGAGCCCTCCGTCTGATTCAAAGAACCACCCCTGGATCCGCTCCAGGGGAAAAGGAAAGTATTTGGCAACTATACACATTCTTGACAGTCTACAGTTGTCAAATTAGAAAATTAGAACAAAAGCCATTCATAAAAAACGATACATTTCAGGAAAAGTATTATGTAAACAGTCACATGTAGACACGTATGTTTATAGGCGTGCATTGTGTCCCAAAAATAGTATAGGCAACGCTTCAGCTGTGTAGAAAATCGTGCTGTTACTTTGAATCGTTTCCAAAGGAAAAAAATATATAACATATTACAGTGGTATGTGGCTGCACTAGTGTACTACAGTTGATTTTATAGTTATGTATTTATTGTGACTTTGGAGTTTAGCGTCAACATTCTGGGGTGGGACATACTTTGAAATTATGTCTCTGTTGAAAGGACAGTGAAATCTGTGAATTGTTGCTTTGCTTTGGATATAGATTCAAAAATGGCACCGTTCCCCATCTAGGACAGAAGAGGCTTCTCTGCTAACAGGACGCCCTCGCCTTGCTCTGCTAGGGGAAAATCTCTATTCACATAAGTCCCATTTGTTCTTGAAATGAGATTCCACTCGGTATTTAAAAAGTAGTTTGGCACAAAGCAGAGCTTCCACTCGCCGAATTGTTCCCCTAAAGCTCCAAACTGACCATTTATCGTTTATAGTTAGGATTTAAATGTGCTGTATTAGTTTTACTTGACTGGGTTTGATGATACTAGTTTACTATTTGCCTTGCTCTTGTTAGTGATTAAAGAAGAGAATGAATCCCGCACACCGCCGGGCTATTAAACTTCATGAACTAGACGTGTGCCTGACTATAAAAGGCATCCAGATTTCATTGTATAAACACATCTGCACGCATCCAATCTTCCATATCCACACCTTTCTGTGATATGCTACTATAGCACAATACTGCTGATATCCATTACATGTGGAGGGCACAACTGTGCAGCACACTCTCCTGGGCTCCTCTACTGTTGAACATGGCCATTGGGACATGTGACACTGCGCCTTTTGTTGTCCTCTCTGACTCACTTACATTAAATGCTCACTTCTTGTGGGGGGGGGGGGGGGGGGGGGCACGTTCTTTGCATATTTTGAAGAACAAATATGTAGCTGGCGGTGTTGAGGTAACATGTATAATTCCTCCAGCAGATCTGACCTACAGTGTCTGATTTCCCAACGCTTTATAGCAGTTGTGATGAGTGTCCTCAGAATATTTCAGACATGTAAACACGCCACACCATCACCCCACCCCACTGGTTGTGTGTGTCTACATGTGATCTATATGTATATATATATATATATATATATATATATATATATATATATATATATATATATATATATATATATATATATATATATATATATATATATATATATATATATATATATATATATGTATGTATATATTTGCACATATGACGTGGATCTACGTCTATGTGTTTATGCATGCAATATATATATATATATACACACATGTATATTTCATGTAACTGCCTTTGTATGATAGTATTTTCAGTTTGTAACTTGTACATTTGGGAGAAATTTATATACTTGGCATATATATAAATAGATAGGTGTGTGTGTGTGTGGAGAGAGAGAGGGAGTATGAGAAATATTCATCTACACACACACACACACACACATATATATATATATATATATATTATTTTTAGGTGTTGTTTTTTATTTGTTTATCCCCGCTGTATTGTGTTTTGTAAAAAAAAAAATACCACTGAAAACAGGAGTGTGCTTTCCAGCATGCTGGTTATTATGCTACATAGTAAACGCAAATAAACAAAAAAAAGTGAAATATAAGTCAACTGATCAATAACATATTCTGAACCCAATGTGCTTGAAGTGTAAATGAACCCAAAGGCAGGTACAGTGACTTTGTTGTGGTCTTCTAGCTCTGGGATTATAAGGACGGGTTTTACAAGAAAACGTGGGAATAAGTGTTTTACTGGGGTGCTACAAGTAGGGGATGGTTCTTGTATTCAGTAACTCGTCCAGCAGTGCACAAACCTTGGAGAGGGCCTCAAGGCTTCCTATTCTTACAGAAACATCTGAACCCAGCTCATTTCATATGCCCTTCCCAGAAGAAAGTCACAAGTGGAGGCTAATAAAAATGTAGCACAGAGTTTAAAAAGCAGATATTTTCCTTGAGCTTGCAAAGGCAGACTAGGCTGCTCTAGTAGTCTACGGATCGTCTGAAAGCCAAGGGTAAGTGCTTTGGGAATGCGTGGTTAAAAGTATGGTGCACTGATTTACATACTAAACCAACTAATAAACTCTCTGATTCATTTGACTTTTCACACCACACATCCGAACTGAGCAGTGCGGTTTCCATATAGTAATATTTTTTCTGAAATGATTTGTATGGTTCCCTTTTAGCCTCTGCAACAAAAGGGAGACAGCCACTAACCAAATGCAAAGATGAGGCTCCTAGCAGAAGTCTGTAAAAAGCATTCTGGTCACTTTATATTCCTAGGGCCAGGTTATAGCATTCTAGCCTGCTTAAAGGCATAGCATAGGCTCTGTAGTAGCACACTGTAGAGTGTAAAGTATCATAAACGCCTAAGCTCAGATGACTTAAGGTTTTTAAAGTGTGGCTATCAAAAGGATGCAACTGTTTTAAAATAAGTTTTATTTCATAGGGGTGGATTGAATACAGCAAAACAGTGCATTGAGTTTTGTTGTTTGACTTTCTTGTTGTTTTATCTTTTCTGTTTTCTTATGTTGGAAATTCTTATGTGCTTTCAGACAAAGCTTTTAGGTCATGGTCTTTGGCCATTGTAGTTCCCTCTTGAAGACCACCCCCCAACACTGCTTAACATTCACCTTCTGCAACAATCTATCTTTTCAGCTCTTTTTCCCCCCCTTCTCTGTCGCTGTATGCTCTGCATATCTATGGGCAGTATATCTCTGTGAAGCTATGGCTGTGATCAGAACATTAAATATGTATATGCCGTGTAATTTGTTTTAAAACATGCAAATATGACACTTCTAATATAAACAGACTGCACAGAGAACTGCAAAATAACAACAAAAATGCTCTATAGTCAGAGTATTAAAGCATTTTTGTTGTTAAGGAAAGTAAGGGGTAAAGGGCGAAATGACAGGTCAGCTCAGGAGAATAAGGTGGAATGAATTAGAAAGTGGTGCTGGTTATGTAATGTTGTAATGTGGGAATATGTATATATATATATATATATATATATATATATATATATATATATATATATATATATATATATATATATATATATATATATATATATATATATATATATATATTAGAGGTCGAGCTTAGATGAACCTTTGCATACGAAACTGGACTGGGAGGGGTTGATGCCTAGACGTGAGCTTTCATTGGCTGCATTCATTTGCCGTGGTGCAGGGGTATCTCTAATCATATTCAGCATGTTTTGCACAAGAAATGTCAGCCAGAAAGGAATATCTGCTCTCTTCGCCAAATTATTCCACAACAATGTCATGTTCGGACAGTCCGGCTGCAAACTCTTTCCTGGTGGACTCGTTAATCGGCGGTGGCAGAGGAGAAGCCGGGGGCTACTACCAGGGCAGTGGGGTGTACCTGCCCCAGGCGTCCGAGGTGTCCTATGGGCTGCAGAGCTGTGGACTTTTCCCAGTTTTGAGCAAACGAAATGAAGGTATCCCCCCGAGTAACGCGGCGGCCCCCACATCTCAGAGCTTCGCCTCTGGGATGGACGTCTGGCTGGATGCCCCAAGGTCCTGCCGTGTGGAGCAGTCTAGCCCAGCAGCCACCTCCTGCTCCTTCACACAGAACATTAAGGAAGAGAATTCCTACTGCCTCTATGACTCGGACAAATGCCCAAAGACTTCAGCTGCCACTGACCTGTCCACTTTCCCAAGGGTTAATTCTGAGACTAGCCCTGCTCATAATACCAGCTCTGTTCCAGTGCCAGGCTACTTCCGCCTCTCCCAGGCGTATGGCACCTCTAAGGGCTATGGCGCTCCAGGGCCGCTTGCTGCTCCGCCACAGCACTTCGCCCCCCAGCCCCCGGTCCGGTTTGATCAGCCCCTACCCTTGTCTTCCATGGCTGCAGAGAACGTGCGGAGGGAGAGGGAGGACTCGCCCCACAGCAAGCTGGCTGGCGCAGCCCAACAGAGAGCAGCAGAGGAGGAATCCCATCATCATCACACGTCTTCATCCGGCGCAGAGGACTCCTCTCCAGCCCCATCTGACAGCAGCAAACATTCCCCGGAGAAAGACACCGGAGGTGAGCACTCACACTCACTCTTCTACGTGCAATTACATCACAAAGGGAAGGGGCATATTAGCAGAGATCACAGAGGAAAGCCTCTTTTTATTATGATCCTTTGAACTATTTAATAATTGGGCGTGAGTACGTCATAAAAATCATGTCCATCCTAAACTTTACACCACATGCTTAACTGTGCTTTGTCCTAAAGGAAGTAGAGAGCCGCTATAAAATAGCATGGTTATTTATAGGGCTCCAATAGGAGAAGAGCGTTACAGGCGCCACTATCAACATCCCATCCAAAATATGACAGTAAATACCCCATGTATATGTGTTAACTAGATGTGAACTACTTGCCTTGTGCTTCACCAAATAGTGACGAGCCCAACCATGGGGAAGGCTTTGGCCTGTGCATCTCGCTTCAATTTCCATTACATAATAAAATATGCCATTAGTATCTATCCTATGTCTCCTATAATATTACATATAGCTGTTGTGTCATAACATTTAAAAACTAAGAACCGGCTATACTGATTGATTGATTGATGGATGGACAGATAGATGGACAGATAGATAGATGGATAGACAGACGGATGGATAGATGGATAGATAGATAGATGATAGATAGATAGATAGATAGATAGATAGATAGATAGATAGATAGATAGATTATACTCATGTATTGATACAGCAAGTTTATAAATACAAGTGTGCATAGGTGCTGTCCCCATCACATCATAAGGCAGATAAATACTTATAAACATACTTACATATCATATTCAATGTAATATAGCTACCTTTCCATATATGTTATCCAAGTTATGTTATACATGTTACAGTAGTCCTATATGTAGCATAATACTAATAATTAAAGTACTTCTGGGAACAAAAGGGCTTCCATTAATAGAATAATATGGTGGGAGGGGACAAAAAAATGAAAAATGGTTATTTATCTAACTACATATCTCTTTAAAGATAATAATAATGATGATAATGATGATAAAGATAGTAATGATGACGATGATAATAATAATAATAATAATAATAATAATAATAATAATAATAATATTGATTAATGTTGGTGGATAGGTATGTAGGTAGGTAGGTAGGTAGGTAGGTAGGGAGATAGATAGATAGATAGATAGATAGATAGATAGATAGATAGATAGATAGATAGATATGGTTCCTGGGTTTTTTTTCCTTTTGTTTATGCTTCCTTTTTCTCTAGGTACAGTCTATGTTACAAGGTATCTGTATTTTTTGTATTTGTTAGGTCACTCCAAAGGTGAAAACGCAGCCAATTGGTTAACAGCTAAAAGTGGACGGAAGAAACGCTGCCCTTACACCAAGCACCAAACTCTGGAACTGGAAAAAGAATTTTTGTTCAACATGTACCTGACTCGAGAGCGGCGCTTGGAGATCAGCCGCAGCGTCCACCTCTCAGACAGACAAGTGAAAATTTGGTTTCAGAACCGCAGAATGAAATTGAAGAAGATGAACCGAGAGAATAGGATCCGGGAACTCACAGCCAATTTCAACTTCTCCTGATGACGAGCCTACTGTACACCTTCTCTGTTGTTTCTTCTTCCAGTATAGCCAGTACTCTGCCACCTGGTTTAACTGATCCTCACCTGAATGGATTGACAGTTCTGTACATGACCAGTATGTTCATGATCCCACCTTTGTTTTGTTTTGTTTTCTTATGATTTATCTGGGGAAAAGCCATACTTGCACACGTCTTTAAGAGCTTTTTTTATTATAATAATTATTTTTTATTTTTTATTATTTTTTAGACTGAGATATTTTTATGAAAAGCGTTTGCAGTGATTAGCCGTCATAGAAAGAGCAGATTATTACTTCTATCTTTAAAAGTCTTAAATCCTGTTTTTTTCTGTTGTTGTTGCATCTGACTGGCACTGCGTTTCTATATTATTATTATTCAAGAAAGAAAAAAAAAACAAAAGGTTCTAAGTTAAATGCTAGGTGCGACGAGAAAATGCGACATCTCCATGGGATAGGGTGAGTTGAGATGCTGGTAATTTCTTTATATATATATATATATATATATATATATATATATATATATATATATATATATATATATATATATATATATATATATTCTCTACCTTTGTTGGTTTTAGAGTAGTGTAGACTTAGAGGGCCTACAGCAGGTTAATTATGGTAATAGCATAAAGCACATCAGGACTGGACTGCAGAGGGCCTACTTCTACTCCCCACATCCTTCCATATATTGTCTATTTCCATGTATGTGTCGTATTGCAGGAGCTAAACGACAGCAGAAACCTTGAAAGGGGAAATATTCGCATTCCGCCCAAAAATACTGTGAATTTTACATGTTTTAATTTACCAAATTATAAGTGCATAAAAGAAATAAGGACGTTATAGATGCAAATATGTGTAAATGTTTATTATTATTAAAAGGAAAAAAAAACAATGTTTTCTCAAATGCATTTTATGTTTTTAAACGTTAATGTACGTTTCTCAATCCTTGGACGCCGCCCCTTCACCCAGATAAATGAATATTGTTATGCTGCTGTGTGTGAAAAAAAAGGCCATGTTTATGATCTCAATGAAGAATCAAATAAAATGAAATGAATCCTTGGTATTTTTTTACTTCTTCTCTGGCTGTTTATCCTAAAGCTTTTACTTTATCTCCTGACGAAGTTTTACAACAGCACAAGTTGGCTAAACCCCCCTCCTGCAATTACTATAGGAATCCATTTAAATATTACCTAGACAGTCGTAATTTGTCTGGGCTATATAGCAATGGTGCTGTAAGGTTTGTCGGCTTTTGTTCAGTTTTATGACTTGCTAGTATATCTGGATTGTAGCAGAGCTAGACCAGGGGCTTTCAGTTGTGCAAGGAACTGCTTAAGCAGAGGAAGCAACTAACGAGAGGAGATGGGATTGATTTTTTTGTGTGATCTGAAAAGCAAGAAGCTGTTCCACTTCCATCTGGGAAAGCGTAGAGGTGGCCCCACATGACATTGACGAACCCCCAAGGTGAGACTTGATTGCGCATTGCGCAGTAGCGTTGCCTTAACGCACTTCTGCGTATTTTTGTAGGCTTTTTTTTGCTGGAGTTTTGTTTAAGTGCAGTCTAGGCCAGGGAATGTGTGTTTACAGTATGGATCAGCTGCCCACGGCTCCTGTGCATGTTCACATACACCCCTACATGCAATCGTGTATATCATGCATCCCCTCGCCCATCTACACTTGCAGTCACCCACCCAGCCATCCACCATTGTGAATTCCATCTCTGCAGTATGTATATACTAACCCGTTACTTTTATGACTGTTCTCTGTTTCTAGTGCATGTTTTAGCTTGCAGAGAGACTGGGGCACTGATTACACGCCTTCCTTATTACGGAGGGACTTGCTAGTGTGCTGCTGATTCTTTCCTTATAGCGGATCTTCAGGGAGCTTTGGAGGTCGCCCACCCTAAAGTATTAAAGGAGAGCTGGCGTGTGATTTAGGTAGTTTCATGTTGTTGGGGCTCCAGCCTTCTCTCGACAACAAGAAACTGTCTTAGTCACATCAGTGAATATCTTCATCTGTGTTGTGGAAGATAGGACGGCCGTGTGCACCCGTGTGAGGGGCTGTGGTCCCCCCCCAGAATGTTGGTATAGTATTGTGCTCAGTCGGAGGAAATACAGATTATTATTATATTGTGCACACTGAATTTATGGAGCGAATTCTTGGACTTGGACATCCATCTAAACCAGTAGGTAGAGAGATAATGAGATAATGGTTTCAATGTAGTGTGTCAATGTATGTAAGCAACTGTGCTATTGCTACTACACTGGGGATGACTTACTAAATGAGGACATCGGTCTATATTGTAACTAAATAAACACCAGAAAAAATTGCACACACCCATACACCCCCCCCCCCCAATCCCCCCCCCCCCCCTCTAAACCTAAGAAAACACAGACTGGAGTGAAAGCCCTGCTTTAGTAAACCAGCATTCAGATGTATCTACAATGTGTAAATGTAATGCTACACTAGGTAACTGTCATTGTGAATTTGTAGTAAGTAGTCATATTCTTAGTGACGATGATATAAGAATTTACATAGCGCTGGGATGTGGATTATTAAGCACGGCTACGAGTGGGAAGTAGGTCGAGCTGGCTGCAGTAATGGCTTCCTGCTCACAAGGCCTAGGTTACGATCATTATTACAATGAGCCTATAGTCTGGCATTCCTGGGAGCCTCCCCACCAGCACATGCAAACAGCAGACTTCAACTAAAATGTAACAGACACTATATAGGCAAAAGGCACCTCATACAGCAATACTGGGCTCTCTATAGAGTATGATTATTATCAAAACAGACAGGGATTTTACAGATACAGTTGGAGTCGAAGTTGTGTTTACTCTACTTTTGCCCCTAACGAGCATTGTGTACATCCATGTGGGGAACCAAAACTCCATACACACACACACACACAGGATCACAATAACATGCCAAATATGCCTTCATCCTGGGAACCACCCAGGCTTATGCTCGCTTTTTACTTCGGGCTTCAGAATCATGTAAACACCCACAAACTATGTACAGTGGTTCACGTGAGACTATTTGTTACACACACACACACACACACACACACACACACACACACACACACACACACACACACACACACACACACACACACACACACACACACACACACACACACACACACACACACACACACACACACTCACACACACACACACACACACACACACACACACTTTCTCTCTACCCCCCCCCCCCCCCCCCCCCCCCCGCCAGTGTTTTATTTTAATTCTAAACATTTTATTGAGGCCATTCACTCACATAATAGTGTGTAATAATATTTGCATATGCCTATCTAGAAATAGTGACCATGACAATTATTATTATCATTGTACCTTTATTTATTTTACAAAATGTATAGCTAGTAGAAGTAAAAATAACGTAACCACAATATTATAAAACAATGAATTTGCTAAGTGTTTTAATCACTCATACCACCCACCCAGGTAGGTGTGTGCTGGCGGTATATATATAGACATATATATAGAGAGAGATATACTGTATATTAGGCAATGCTGCCATAAAAAGTGTATATATATATATTTGTGTGCATATACACACACAACACCTATGTTTACACACACCATACACACACATACACACACACAGATATATATATATATATATATATATATATATATATATATATATATATATATATATATATATATATATAGTAGATAGATAGATAGATATCCTATGTGTGTGATTGTGAACTGGGAATGCGTGTATGGTGTGTGTGAATAGAATATAAGTGTTGTGTGTTTACGTGCACACAATTTTATGAATATATACAAACACACGCGCACACATTTTTAGCATCACTGTACACAAAGCACATTAGTGTTCGGCCAGTTATTGCCTTAACGCAGTAATTATTATTCCTCCCAGTAATACTCAATTGCTCCTTGGCGTAGGTATTGCTGAGTATTCACAATATCGCCAACATGTTGGGAATAATATTTTAACAGTTTGAAAGCTCCTACCTTTGGGGCATTTTTGCTCGGGCAGTTTAATTACAAGTTGTGGACAGAAGAGAAGATTTGTGCGTTATGAAAAAGTATATATTTTTTCACTGCAAAAATAGTTCCATGAAAAATGTCAGGATATTCTTTAAATGCCGGGACACAAAAGATAGATAGATAGATAGATAGATAGATAGATAGATAGATAGATAGATAGATAGATAGATAGATAGATAGACAGTTCTGAAATCATAACAATGGACTTGATCTGGCTGCCATGTTGAGCTTAGCAATGTAACCCTCCGCAGTATGTTGATTATTTAGTCTCACATGCTACTGTTGCAGAATGTAGCCAGTACAATGCAGCCGATGTAAAGTATGAAATCCAATAAAAAATGTGGAGAGTGCAATATAGTTTTATAACGCTGGTCAGTATGTGAGAACTAAAGCCAAGGATTTTCTATGACGCCTTGCCCCACACTAATCCACGCCCTTATTTCCTTCCCTTTGTATGTGCACAGCCTCACTTGTGGTCTCCCTTATCATTACTATTATATATTTCATGAGATTCTTTCTAAGAAATGACCCACAGTAATACTCACACATACTACAACTAGGCAGATATCATTAGGAAAACGCACTCCTGTATATTACAAGGGGTATGACCGTTTGTTTATTTCATATCTCCATCCATTTTCCTTCATTTTTCTCAGTGGAAACGTCATATTTTTATAGCATAGCCCCCTCTGCATCTGTCCCATGCATCCCTGGTCCCTCCAGAGGTAATTGGTGGCACGCCAGCACAGTTCTCTAATTAAAATGAATTACAACACTGCTTTTTTATATATACATGGATCTGATTATGCCGCTCAGCAGCAAAAAGTGCATAACATTAATGCATAGATGTGTTCAGCAGGCAGAGAGGGTGCCAACCTGTGCCAGTCTGTACAGCATGGCGACATATTTGTAGTTCCTGTGTGATTTCGATGAGGCGATATGAAATGAGCAGTTTTTGCAGCAGTCACAGCCAGTCTGGCAGTGTGAATGTTGCATGCAAATAGGCATTATGAGAATTACGTCCCAGATTTGCATTTAGCACAGCTACTGGCTGTGATCTTGGCAAGTTAGTATTCCATGCATAGAGCTAAAAAGCAGCATAACTGTGTTAAGTGGGGATGTTGTAAACTGGATTGTATTACAGAAGCTAGAAATAAAAAAAAATGTAGGAATCCTTTAAGGATTAGTTCCTAAGAGCAGGGAGCCCCAGCTTTACCTTACCTGGCTGTGACTGCTGGATAGTTTCAATAACAAATAGAGCTAAATTCTTTCCTCCCAGGTTTATATAGTCTATCTAGAACTGTGAGTGTGGGTGATTTTTTCGATGGAAGAGTTGCTATGGAGAACGGCTCCATCCTGCAGCGTGATTAATAATGATGTAAAATAGTCCCTGCAATGGTAGCCCTAGATGAAAATGTGATCTTTTAATCTGGGTTGGCCACAATTAAAGGGGACTACATTGTGTAACTCAGATATCCTTTTGCATAAAAACATATGGCTTTGCTATAAAAAATTATGACTGGAAAACACTGACCCATTAATAGCCTGCGGACTGATTTATACCTTATTGTTCTGCTGCACAGTCACATGTCCCCGGCAGCCAATAGGAAGCCAGGCAGCCTTCAACTTATTAGGTGACTGTACTTCTTTGTAGGACCAAGTTGTTACATGAAATCTGCAGTTTCATAATTTCAAGGAGGTGCTGCTCTGTTCCATGGCAATGTCGACTTCTGGGACTCTGAGCAATTATTATGTGGACTCTTTCCTAATTCACGAGGGTGAGGATCTGGTGCAGACTAGGTATGGCTCTGGCTCTCTGGCTCAGCCAGCCAGACAGGCAGCTCTGGGGGAGCACCCCGAGTACACTCCGTGCAGCTTTCAGTCCAAAACGTCAGTGTTTAGCAGCCCATGGAACGCAGTGCACCCCCAGACTGCCAATAACGTGTCCAGTGTGTACCACCCCTACGTGCACCACCAGCCACCCATCACAGCCTCAGATGGCAGGTATATGCGTTCCTGGCTGGAGCCCATGCCCGGATCATTATCTTTCACAGGCTTACCATCCAGCAGGCACTATGGCATTAAACCTGAGCCTCTGTCAGGCAGGAGGGGGGATTGCACCACGTTTGATGCCCACACTCTATCTCTGTCTGACTATGCCTGTGGCTCTCCGGCGGATAGAGAGAAGCAAAGTAACGACTCTGCTGCTGCCACTAATGGGGAAAGCCTAACAAATGGAGAGAAGCCTCCCATTGACCCAAGTAAGTGGCTGCTCTATCTACCTATGTAAATCAATTAATGTATTTATGCAATACTGTATATAGCTACAGGGAAGGGATCGTGGACTTGTCATATGCAAATGATGCTGCTGCAGATTATTCCATTTAGCTTGTACGATGGGAAGCTATAGCTTTCCACTGAGCACCGTAGCACGGTGGTGACTCCATCCATATCAGGTTGCTCTGGCATGCCCATTACTGCGAATGAATTATTTAAAATATAACGCTGCTTCCATTCACAGCGCATGGCCAGGGGGGTGTAGAACACTACAGGCGATATCAGATGAGCTGCTGCCATAGAAAGAGCAGCAGAATGGAGAATGAGATCTGACCACTCTGATCTCAGAATACATTATAGGAGGATACAGCAAACAGTATGTGGGCATAAGGTAAATAATGCAACCCCTGTAATAGATCAGTAGGAAACATGTAAGTTTCTTGTTGCTTACGCAGCGTAAATACTAGTTTAAAGTTATCATTAATTTAGAATGCTTAAACAACGTGATTGAGGGGGGGGGGGGGTGATGTTTATAGTGATTCTGTCAGTACTCTCCCCAGTGCGGACAGTGCTAATCATGCATCGATGCACCTTCTTGTATAGAGTATTGTGAAGAAGACTTGAAAAATGTCCTCTCTGTTTTCCTCCCCAGACAACCCGGCTGCTAATTGGCTACATGCGAGGTCTACGAGGAAAAAACGCTGCCCCTACACCAAGCACCAAACACTGGAACTGGAGAAGGAGTTTTTATTCAACATGTATCTGACAAGGGACAGGAGGTACGAGGTTGCCAGAGTGCTAAGCCTCACAGAGAGACAAGTCAAAATTTGGTTCCAGAACAGAAGGATGAAAATGAAGAAAATTAACAAGGACCGATCAAAAGACGATTGAATATAAACAAACTTGTCGGTTGGAGGACTTAGACAAGCGATGCTACTGTATCCAGGCCTATTTCTTGTTTTCGTCTGATAAATATTTATCATGCTAAAAAAAAAAAAGACATAACCCAACACAACAGTACCACCAGAGTCTTGGTTTACCAATGCTGCCCACGAGGTACTGTATGTTTCTTAAACTATTTCATGAACAAGGAATCGGGGCATTAGGGGTGGGCTAACTTAAAAAGAAATCTACCTGTTCTACTCTACAAAACAGACTACCTTACCATTGTGCACAATTCTATACTGACTGTACAGTCGAGCTGACTTGTTGCTATAATTATGATGATAATAATTATTATAATTATTATTATTTTCTGTTTGTGCAGCGGGCAAACCTGCTGGTATACTTGAAAATATGTTTTATTGTAGTGAGTCTATTTGTGACCGATTTATGTGTGTGAATGTCGTAAAGCTGCGATCTAGGACTAAAATTGAACTCAGGTTGTTTAATATAAAATTAGCGTTAGTACACAAGCCTGTAACGTTATTTGTCGTTTCAATATATAGACATAGATATATAGATATATAAAGACAGCTAACATTGTTGAAAGTAGTGTCGGATTATTCTATAAAGTATTAACCTTGGTATTGTGGCAATCAAACTGCAACAATCTGAGATGTGGTATACAGTGAGCTATGTACGTCACTTCTGTATGTTGTCTGAGAGAGATATAGAGGCCAAAAGCCTGAAATATTCAGAATTTGACATTAGGATTCTGATGTCAGTCTCCCATCTACATATATATGCATTAATATATATGCAGAGTTCAGGTTCTACTACCTATAGCTTGTGTCATGTCCTACTCTTTAATTGTACTGAAACTAAATTTATTAAGAATAATAAATTATACAAAATAAAAATAAAATTGGGTATATTTCTATCTTTAAAAATTAAAAAAAAAACACAATTTATGCACAACAGATTTTTTTTATATGTGTGCAAAAATTACCTCAAGGTCTGTTGACCAAATAGTTGTGCTGAATATATATTTATCTCGTCTTCTTTTCCAAATAAAAATATGAGCTTTGTTCTGTTAGTGGTGATATGACTATTTATACTTACTGTCTAGATCATTTTGATGTAGTTTATACACCTGTGTAATATATATATATATATATATATATATATATATATATATATATATATATGTATATATATATATATATATATATATATATATATATATATATATATATATATATATATATATATATATATTCATTTACCTCCTTCCTCTTGTCAAGGCCATGTGTGGGTTAGCTTGCTACATACCAAGATCCGGTCGATAATGGTCACGTGATGTCCACTATACTTTTTTTCAAGCGAAGCAGAAATAATTGTCCCTGTGGACACCCCATTCTTCTCATGCCGAGGATCTTATGTTTTAATGCTTACAACAACAAAAAAAGAAACCTCTTTCTTCCTTGTGCATGCTTAGAGAAATGTGTAGTCTGGAAGCCAATTTGGCCAAACAAGTCAGATCACTTTAAGCTCAAGTCCGGACAGAGGATGTCGTTTGTAAAACTCTGGGCCATATAAAACAATAAAAGAAAATTGCGGCTGTAACAGTTTATGGAGTCATAGCGCTTCAGGCCTTTCAGAAGAACCCGAAGGACTTGCCAGCATTACCACATGGATGCAGAGTTAACACAGGAGAATATGGTGGCCTGCACACAGCTATACTGGTAGTCGCTACATTGTGAGATATTTAATCGACACAGGATGTATGTGGCCGTGAAATAATAATAATATCTGTATTTATTGCTGAAATGACAGTCATTGGTGTTTTTTAAAGTAGAGGGAAAAGAAGGGGAGAAAATGACCGCAGGCTTTTCCGGGCAGTTGGGACGCCCTCTGTTGTTGCAGACAGAAAGGAACTTCAAAAGAATGGACACTAAAGTGTGCAATAAATGGCTGGTCTGCAAACTGTCTGGAATTCGCCTCTTAATGACTTTATAGCTGTCCAGCCGCAATTAAGGTTTTTCTACAGAAGCCTTTTCATTTGTTTTGTCTGGAGGATTGAGATAATGTGCAGAGCGGAAATAACTATCTTTCATTGTCCAGCAGCAGTGAAAACTGTAGCTTTTGTTACACTTATGTTCGTCTGTTTGCCCTGTCCGGTTTCAGTATATCCATATGGCGGTTATACACCGAGGAGAGTTGGGGGAAAAGCTAGCAAGCAGGGTATGGTCTCGTTTTTCACAAAGCCTGAGGAAATCACGTTTGACCAGGAGATGGCAGCATAACACCATTAAATGATGGGAAGTACAAGCTGAACCACCCAAAAGGAAGCACAGTGTTGTTTTACCTATGCTATTTTTCTTCTGTTCCTGGAATTCAATATCATCCACCCAGAGCACATATTACTTCAATCACATTATTCTGGCCAATATTCTTTTTATTTTATTTGGTTGTTCTTAAACAATATACACATTCCAACAAAGTAATGCAAATAAAATGAGTGTAAACAATCACACACATCCACATTTAAATAATTTAAAATAAAAGTGTATTTATATATTTTTAATGTTTCTGCATGGTATATGCCGATTCAATGCATTTTTATGTATTTTTTTTATTAGTATTATTCAATTATTTATGTTCAATAGTTTGATGTAAAAATATTTCACCAAAAATATCTCACCAATACACGTTTTATGCATTATAAAGCCCCACATACAGTTACACACACTAAAGAAAGTGTGTGCGTGTGCGTGTGTGTGTGTCCGCGCGCGTGCGAGTGCATGTGTGTGTGTGTGTGTGTGTGTGTGTGTGTGTGTGTGTTTAGTGTGTGTCTGTGTGTGTGTGTGTGTGTGTTTAGTGTGTTTAGTGTGTGTGTGTGTGTGTGTGTGTGTGTGTGTGTTTAGTGTGTGTGTGTTTAGTGTGTGTGTGTGTGTGTGTGTGTGTGTGTGTGTGTGTGTGTGTGTGTGTGTGTGTGTGTGTGTGTGTGTGTGTGTTTAGTGTGTGTGTGTTTAGTGTGTGTGTGTGTGTTTAGTGTGTGTGTTTAGTGTGTGTGTGTGTGTGTGTGCGTGTGTGTGTTTAGTGTGTGTGTGTGTGTGTGTGTGTGTGTGTGTGGGGGGGGGGGGGGTTATCAGCACCAGACTTTTCTTTAGATTTTATTTGCATTGTAATATTATTAATAATAGCACTGCATGTGGAGAATGTGGAGGATTTGATCATTATTATAATTTAACTCTTTTTGCCATCTGCTGTAAACATATCATTACCAAATCATATCCACCTGTGTAGGGTCAACACATACAAAACACACAGGTCACAGATACTGTGTGTGTCTCTGAATGTGTGTGTGTGTGTGTGTGTGTGTGTGTGTGTGTGTGTAGTGTGGTGTGGTGTGTGTGTGTGTGTAGTGTAGTGTGGTGTGTGTGTGTGTGTGTAGTGTAGTGTGGTGTGTGTGTTTATCAGCACCAGAGGTTACTTTAGGTTTTAAGATTTTTTTTTTAAATGTAGATTTAATGCAAGCACTGCATATAGAGAATTTGATCATTATTATAATATAACTCTTTTTTCAGTCTGATGTAAAAATACGATTACCAAAACATATCCTCCTGTGTAGGGTCAACACATGTCTCTGTGTGTGTGTGTGTGTGTGTGTGTGTGTGTGTGTGTGTGTGTGTGTGTGTGTGTGTGTGTGTGTGTGTGTGTGTGTGTGTGTGTGTGTGTGTGTGTGTGTGTGTGTGTTATACTTTCCTTTCCAACACTAGAAAGCAATACAGTGTGTGCGTGTGTGGCTTGTGACGCTGCACATAATACCATTATTTACATAATAATAATAATTACAATAACAATATCAATAATAACATTGTAATCACACTATACACACACACACATATAGTGCATGCACCACAGCACCCAGTACGAATGCAGTGTTATTATTGATATTGTTACTATTATGTAAATATTTGTTGCATCAAAATATACTATATGCAGCATCACTATACACATAAACACAAACACGCTGTCTTGCTTCCTAGTGTTTATAATGGAAAGGGGAATAAAAAGTGTGTGTGTGTGTGCGTGCGTGCGTGCGTATTTTCCTAAATTTTATAATTTTCATAAAACGTGCACATATTTAACTATGATAAAACAAAACAAAAACAAAACAGTAATGGTATATGCTGTTTGTGTTGATGCTGAATAGAGTCGGATTTGATAAATTAAAAAAAAAGAATAAGAAATATAGTCTAACAAAATACATTAAGCCTGCATAAATAGTGCATGGAAAATATATTGTAAAAATAAATATAGTGCATGCAAATCAGTTTATCCATTTAAAAAATGGAAAATAAAAAATAGCAGTTTGAAATCAGTGCCATAAATTATGCATGTGTGTGTGTGTGTGTGTGTGTGTGTGTGTGTGTGTGTGTGTGTGTGTGTGTGTGTGTGTGTGTGTGTGTGTGTGTGTGTGTGTGTGTGTGTGTGTGTGTGTGTGTGTGTGTGTGTGTGTGTGTGTGTGTGTGTGTGTGTGTGTGTGTGTGTGTGTGTGTGTGTGTGTGTGTGTGTGTGTGTGTGTGTGTGTGTGTGTGTGTGTGTGTGTGCGTGTGTGTGTGTTATTATTCTAGTATTATACCGCCACGTGTGCTACTTTGCACATTCTGTGTTTTTAAGACTGATAGTCATTTTTGCTATGTTCATAATTATTTCCAGGAAAAGAAAAAAAGACAAGAAAGGATTTTTTGCTTAAAATACGCAATGGTTGTATCCATGCAGATGCAATGTATTTCTCCATGAAGCAGCAAATAAATATACAAGCATAATCTATTAGATTGCAAAACTTCAAAACATTATTTATTTTTAGACAGCTTGCACATTGGTTTTGGCCTGTTATTATTATACTATTTTCCTCTACACGTTATATTTTCACAGACACACACCCAGGCGCTCCTATATGATATCCTTGTACTACAAATGTATATTTGTATGTATATAGTCACACGGGTAACATCTAATATGTATATAAAACATCATAGCTTTTTTTGTGTGTATTTCATGCACTTGGAAATGAGTTCTTCACTTTATGTACAGGGACTGTTTTTGCCATAGATTTGTTTTTATATGAAACCCCTCCTCTTTTTATTCCTCCCCTCCCCTTCCTCCCCATAGTAGCAAATTCATAAACTTTCCCCATACAGTAACTCTAGGTTACTTTACTTATATTTATGGGTACAAATATTTGTATACAAATAATATACTTATTATTTCCCCTGAATTATTATTATTATTATTATTATTATTATTATTATTATTATTATTATTATTATTATTATTATTATTATTATTATTATTATTATTATTATTATTATTATTCCAGCGATAATAATAATAAAGTGTGTGTGCACATGTTTATTTTCTTGCCATGTATTATTATTATTATTATTACTGAATATGTCAGATAATAATGATAATAATAATGATAATAATAATAATAATAATAATAATATTAATATGGGTGGCTAGATTTTCTTCACAACTTTTACAATTTTCAAGTGTGTGTGGTGTGGTGTGTGTGTCTGTGTATTTTCTGTACCTACAATTACTTTTTTTTTACTTCATATTTTGACTTTGAATATTTCCATTCCATTACAATGTACACAATACTGTTATATACATTAGAACAAATGCACAGACAGAATAAGATGTCTTCTAATGTGTGAGAGAACAGAGAGATATGCCACAAATGCAGACATTAGTGCGTGGGAACCGCTCTGTACAACAGATGAGCTGTATCTTTTTAAGGTAGAATTTCCGGAGCAATCCCATTGAGCGTTTCAAGTTTATGATGTGCAATATAAAAGGTTGTAAAAGCTATCTGTGTAGCACAGTCTCCTGCCTGGGAGAAGGAATCATTTTAACAGGCGTTTGGTGAGGGAGCCGTGCTCCTTTCTGAAAGTAGGACTATTTATTTATTAGTGTTTATGGGTATTTATTCACGTTGGACCTGTTACGACGGAGCAATCTACCGGGGAATGATGGACTCGCCAAGGCCACACAGGTAAGAGTCGCCTATAGACCCGTATACGGCTTGCTTCAGCAGCACTATATGTGTACCGCATGCCGAGCCCTACATAGCTGCACCTCGGCACAAATTCCACACATCACAAGGGAAACTAGTAACTACCTCAGCGGCTTCTATTCTAGAAAACAATGCAGGTAATAAATAACTATCCCATACGAGGTGGAAGGTTCCATGGGATGTGTTATTTATTTAAAGACACTAGTATGTGCCCGATATATGTATATATATATATATGTATACATATGTATAAAATATATATTTTATATATATATGCTCTAGTGATCTATTATTTTCCAATAGATGCAATACTCTAATATACCACAATCAGGGTTTTATAGATTTCGAATATTTCCTTTTTATAGATTTTGAATGTTTCCTGATTTATTTGAAGCCTATGGCAGGAGGGTATACAAGATAGTGTGATTCTTGCAGGTATTGTATAATTACAGATAGATGGATAGATGGATGGATAGATCGATAGATAGATAGATAGATCATCTGCCTTTCTATCTATAGCTATCTACTATCTATCTATCTATCTATCTATCTATCTATCTATCTATCTATCTATCTATCTATCTATCTATCTATCCATCCATCCATCCATCCATCCATCCATCCATCCATTTATCTATCTAGCTCTTCTCTTTCTATTATGTATCTAAATCGAAGTAGCCAGAATGTCCATACCATTTGTGTGAATTCATAAGAAATGGAATGATTCGCACCGCCCATGTTATAAAATAAACAATACTCCAGTACAGAGAGGCATCGAGATTCCAGCAATAAATATATATTCTTATGCACGTCTCTTCTACTCTCTTGTGATGTGAGTTAGCCGACCATGTCCCATATAAAGCATAGATTTGTGCTGAGGATTATAGCATTACCATGCACCGTATTGTGTTTGTGTGTGTGTGTGTGAAGCAGGGTGGAGGAAGCCATGCTATGCACAGCAGCAGCAGCAGACACCAGGGCTGGGTATACAGGCAGCAGTGTGAAGCTGGGCTTGTGATATCAGTGAGATCTACCTACGTGTGCTCTCCAGGGAGGGATGAGTGGACACATATACACCATTTTGGAAAGCCATTTATTGAGAGCAGAGAAGAGCCAGGCTGTTTTTCCTGCATTGCACACAGATCTGTCCCACCTGTGATGCAGGAGGAGATTGGTCGGGGTGGTCATATGGTCGCAGATCACGTGCCAGAGGCAGCTCAGTGCAAAAAGAAAATGGGGTTTTGTGTAAATCTGGGGGCTTAATGTTATCATATATCAAGCTACCTCGTAAAACCGACATTGAAGCCTACCGGACAACAAATCACAGGTCAAAAATATGAGTTCTTCATATTATGTGAATGCTCTTTTCAGCAAATACGCGGCGGGGGCTTCTCTCTTCCAAAACACAGAGCCCACTTCTTGTTCCTTTGCTACCAACTCCCAGAGAAGCAGCTATGGAGCCGGCAGCAGTGGCTTTCCGCCATCCTTGCCCAGTCTGTACAATGTGAACAGTGCCCTCTACCAGAACCCCTTCTCTGGATACAGCTTGGGCACAGACGCCTATAACCTGCACTGCTCGTTTGATCAGAACATTCCGGTGCTCTGCAGTGACCTGGCCAAAGCCAGCTGTGACAAGGCGGAGGAGTCCACCCTGCACCCCCAGACTGACAGTAATTACCGCATTTACCCCTGGATGAGGTCCTCAGGTATGCCTATATCTACTGGGGAGGGAGAGGCCATTACTGCACAGGCAACTTGTGCAAGGCTTTATGGATTTAATTAAGGGAGCAGGCGCCATGGCTGCACAGCCTATGGCTCTATTGAGATCTGCACTGCCTTCGTTTTATGACCCACTTAATGGCTTAACCGCTCGACGTCTGTAGTATTTATACGTTTTAAATACAATTTTCAGATCATTCTATTTATTGAGTGTTTTGGGGAAAAATGCATATCTATTTTTCTTTGTAGCAGACAGGAATTTGCACGACATGATTATATACAGAGATGGGTCGTGAAATAATGAAGAGAGCTACGCTGTAATGCGTTAATGCCATTTTTAACTGTATTTCTGAGCGTTTGGGGACAGTTAATGCATGTTTGTGAGCGCCATTGTTCCTGTAGGCAGGCATAACATAGGCCGGCAGTGGGGGAAATATAAATAAAAGAAATGAGTGGCGTACGAAAAAGAAGCGTATAAATAAGACTAGACAACGCTCTGCCCATAATATACGCTGCCACATAGGCAAGGATTGTATATATAGTTACAATAGGCCGTTTGCTGTACTGTGGGAGTCTATATAGAAGGCTCAGCCGCCGGCTAGGCCTTTGTTCTGGGCTATTTGACTTTGTATCATAGAATTATTGCAGAATGAGGCACTCTCAGCCATGACTAACACACTGTACAACTTGTGTAATATATAGGTCCCGACAGGAAGAGGGGTCGCCAGACATACACCCGATACCAGACCCTGGAGCTAGAGAAGGAATTCCACTTCAACCGCTACCTAACCCGGAGGAGGAGGATAGAGATTGCCCACGCTTTGTGCCTCACTGAGAGGCAGATCAAAATATGGTTCCAGAACCGGAGAATGAAATGGAAAAAGGAGCACAAGGAGGAGAGTGGCGGCACCTCCGACGCTGGGGAGCAGACCCCGGCAGCCACTACTGCGTCGGATGAGGACAAACCTAAGGAGGGAGAGTAAAGACTGTGCTGCAGAAATGTGGCGGTGGCACGGGGACTGTGAAAGAACGATACTTCCAATAATCATTTTATTTCCTTTAGTTACAGGAGTAAATACAATCAGGCCATGTTGTCATCTTCAGCACAGCGCCAATCGGGTGCACCCTGAAGGAGGAAACACAAACAATAACATTTTGTAACGTCACATTAGTTCATAGCATTGATTATGTATGTATACTATATAATGCAGGTAATACGTATACTTACATGGCCACTCACACACATATATATTATAAGTACTTAAGCTAACTACCTACAGTCGCGCCATGCTCAGATACTGTGCAATAAATATACATGAGTACTACCTAACTTAAAATGAAGTCCTATCTAATAGTAGACCTTGCAGGAATCCACCCAACAAGTGGAAAGTAATGGCAATTAACATACTCAGTGTTCCAACCACTACTACAATAACTTTATACTACCTATAGTAAACTACCTATTTTATGTTCTGCTGTAGCGCTATAGATGGGTTCTTAAACTGCATAAAAATTGTGAAACTTGCACACCAATGTGAAGTAAGGACAGTGTGTATTTTTTATATAGTCAAAACGAATATTTGAATTAAGCAACAATGATTAAGTATGTACAATACGTTTGTTATTTGTTTTTTTGTTTTGTTTTTTGGTTCATCCACAGTTATGTTTTGGAAAAGTCAATAGTGAATAGCTAACGTGTTTGCCTTGATAACTGAACGGTAACGTGACCACATTATTTGTACCCCTAGGATTTGTATTCGTGTACAGCTGTAAATGTTTAGCCGTCTCCAGCCTGTATTTCTATAGAGATCTGCGTCATTTGATACATTTTACATACAGCGTCATCTTAATGGCATGGTGTATTTGTCTAAAAAAGAAAAATAAAGAAATAAAAAAAATAATAAAAAAAAAGTAAAATAAATAAATAAATAAAATGGTTAAAAAAAGATCAAGTTTGCTCTACTTCCATCTTGAAGTGATGTGACCAGTGTTATTCGTGGATAGTATAAAATATTGTTTATGTGTCATTAAAAAAAGCTATATGTACAAACATTAAAAAATAAAAACTGTTGAAGTTACTGGTATAATATATATTTTTTTTGTTACAAACAATAAAAAAAATCGTGTTTGTCATTGATCACTTGTCTTTGTCATTGAATATCAATATACAAGTTAAAATATAAGGTAAAAGGTAAATAAACACAACATATTAAGAATGTAATAAGAAAAGAAGTATAATTTGGAAGGGGAAGAGAGTTTAGTAAAAAAAATTGCCTTCTGCAGTACAGTGTGTTATGAAATAATTGTGTTAAATCTAACCCTCGGCTACTGCCTGGAGGGTGTATAATCGAATATATGTATAACTATGGATACTTTGAGATGGCTTAGGGAAAAAAAATATATACAAAATATATATTTCATAAGGGGAATGTGTATTAGCTGTCCCAGTATATCCAGTGTGGCTATTGCTGCTGTATAAGGAAAGAGGCATAAAACTCCAATTCTGGTATTAATTTAATTAATATTCAAATGAGAGCTGCGTTTGATAGAACAGTCGAGCTGAACAGAGGATGGGGTTGTGTGAGAGTTAAGATGGCGACTTGGTAAGACCTGCCTCTTCTTAGTGATGAGGCAATGGCTATAAATCCGTTGTTGTTTATGAAAATTTACAACTTTGCAATACAAGTTTATGAGTTGCTCGGTTTTTCCATTGGTCGCTGCTGGTCATGTGGATAGTAACTGTGAACATGAAGTTTTTTATAATTTCCCTTGCGAGAATAGAGCTGCATTCTTTTGCTGTGCTCAGTCCTGCTTCGGATCTGTCTGGCTCGCCAGCACACAGCCCATTTGTCCCTTTGTACAGGCACCAGGCAGGGATGTATATGGAGGTTCCCAGTAAGGAGACGCATAGGAAGACAGGAGGACCAGGATGGCAGCGACTGCTCTTCCGCTCCAAGGTGTGGCATGCTGGATTCAAAGCGCCGGAATGGCAGATTTTCAACTTGCAGCCTGGCTAATTTCCTGCTTCTTCTGGCACCAAAAGGGGCTCGATTCCTCTCCTGTCCAGCTAAGGCGACAGCTGTCAGAGTGGCAGGGATTCCTGTGAGCTGGGAGCTCAAGGTGAGAAATGTATACCCCTCACATCCTATAGCCATCTCTCGCCCACACAGCAAATATAACCCTAATACTGTTTACTGTTTATTCCACAAGCTAATCAGTCAGCCCCAAATGCCCTTGTCCCATCAATTCACATAGGATTATCGCCAATTTATGACGATTACCTTACGAAATACATATGACAGTTCTGGAAATGATTGCTTTTCATCGATTAATGTATAACACTGGTTTGAACAAGGATTATGTACTTATAAAACATACATTTACACACACATCACCACTCTCAGACACTACAACACATAATCGTCATTCTACACACACACACACACACACATACAGACACACACACACACATACAGACACACACACACACACTTTATCTATCTATCCTCCATCCGACCATTTTCTATGTATAGTATACGCGCAAACACACACACACACACACACACACACACACACACACACACACACACACACACACACACACACACACACACACACACACACACACACACACACACACACACACACACACACACACACACACACACACACACACACACACACACACACTATCTATCTATCTATCTATCTATCTATCTATCTATCTATCTATCTTTCCAACCAACCGCCTAACCTCCCGAAATCTACATGCATACATATATGTATTTACACATATATAATGACGTAGCTATTTACAGTTAATCTACCAATATTATTATGATGGCTGTGCCTTAATCTTTTAACATACGCAGAGGCAGACAATGTGATTTGTTTATATATATGTATACTACTGCCCTGCTACAGCCAGGATAAATGCAGCCTGTATTATATTGTCATAAATAGGAATTATTGCAAGGGCAAGGGATAACTGTTCACTAAGTACTACCATTATTACATTTTTGTTAGTTTCAGAGAATGCTTAGTTTTGAAATCTTTGAAATAGTTGAACATGGCTATTTAAGGTTTATTTGAGACAGGCATAAATTACTGATAATAATAATTAAACAATTATTTTATCATTATTATTATCAGTATTAATAGCTGTATTAAAAATGCAAAAAGTATAAGAAGTTCTGTTGAAATCACCAGCAGATATAAAAAGTGAGAGTGGAGAAGTCTGTTAGATAAATACAGTATATCGGTGTTGTTTTCACTTTCTATAAAAATAAAGGGGAGGAGAAATACACAGCTCTGGCATTGTGAAACTACTGATCTGTAATTAAACCAATGCTTGGTTGAATCTTGTTTTCAGTCTTGTTTTAGTTGTGGTTTGCTAGATGAATATAAAATGTGCATTGCAGTATTAGCTTGGCTTCTCTGAGAGGTGTGTTTATTGTGGCCTGCAAATTCAGTGCTGCCACCGTGTGGCAGCTCATGGTATACGCCATTGTAGTAAAGGAACGTTTATAATGAATGTGGAAGAAGTGTATTCTAGGATAAAATAGTATTGGAAGGTGTCAGAGCAATGCTGGACGACATCTAATGTTTGTGGGCGTTAAAGATAATTGTTTTGTCTTTTTAAAAATGTAAAGAAAAATCGGTCATTTACTTTATTATCTCTATAGCTATGAATCCATGCAATAAAAAAATCACTCATCCAATATTAAAAATGATTAGTGTATGTATTGTGCATGTGAAAACTAGCTGTAGGCATATTCACTTGTGTTCTGCTGTTTTGGGAGCCGCCCTATGCCTGGTTACAGATATGAAGTATGCTGATTAATAGTTATTACTTATTCTTTTGGTGTTCTATGTACACATTTTGCAGAAATAATAGTTTATTTCAGTTTACGAATATTTAATACACACACTGGCCTGCAAACGGCTGCCTTCACCCACACACAGATCCTTCTATAGCCAATAAAGCCGATGAAACAAAAAGGAGACGTCAATAGCCCTTTCATGTTCTCCCAAGATGGCCGCTGTACCTAAGATTTAATGGTTTAAGCAGATTTTATTGCTTGGAAGCGAGATGAAAAGGAAAGCAGAAGGGGCAGAGCCTTAACCATTGATCTGCCTGAAAATCCCTGTTACATTTAACAGGCCCTAGACATTCAGGAGGCAAAACTAATTCTCCTATTTTCACTAACTGTGATTTTTATAGCCATATTTTCTTCCTTTTTATATGGAGATTTTTTTTCGTTCTGCTTTTGTTAATAATTGTAAAGTAGCTATTCAGGTACAAAACTTACCTTTAGTCCTACTAACTGCCCCTATTACTATAGTGGCTGGGGTATATTTTATATTTTAAGATATCAACTAGATGTCAGCATTTTTTATAATCCTGTTTTTCTGGTCCTCTGTGGTGGTATACCTGCCCTTAAAATAACTCATTTTCAGAGTGGTTTATATAGATCTTAATGCAATTTCTCTTACATTTCACTTTAGCAAAAGCATAGACACATAGAGGTAACAGCATCTTACCCTTCAACAACCCTCAGGACTATTTAATAATAAGCCAAATTCATAAAAATGGTGAAATGACTGATTGGCAAATTGAATTCAAAGTGGGGCTACTATGCACATCTAGTCTGACACAGAGTAGCCTGGGACAGATGTGGACATATCTATCTACCTGCCTACCTACCTACCTAAGCAAGAAAGAAAAATAGATAGATAGATAGATAGATAGATAGAGGTGAAAGAAAGAAAGAAAGAAAGAAAGAAAGAAAGAAAGAAAGAAAGAAAGAAAGCAAACAAGAATGGAATCTTTCTTTCTTTCTTTCTTTCTTTCTTTCTTTCTTTCTTTCTTTCTTTCTTCTCCATCTGTCTACCTTTCTTTCTTTTCTAATCTATCTACCTGTATGTATTTCTGTCTATTCATATAAGCTATCTCTCTATTTCTATCATTTTCTTTCTTTCTTTCTTTCTTTCTTTCTTTCTTTCTTTCTTTCTTTCTTTCTTTCTTTCTTTCTTTCTTTCTTTCTTCCCATCATTACCTATCTATCTATCTATCTATCTATCTATCTATCTATCTATCTATCTATCTATCTATCTATCTATCTATCTATCTATCTATCTATCTATCTTATCTATCTACCTATCTATCTATCTACCTTGATCTATCTCATTCTGTAATCTATCTATCTATCTATCTATCTATCTATCTATCTATCTATCTATCCATCCCATACATCTGTCCATTAAGCATCTCATTTCATAAAACACACACACACACACACACACACACACACACACACACACACACACACACACACACACACACACACACACACACACACACACACACACACACACACACACACACACACACACACACACACACACTCTTAGCAATCCTCACACCCACGTCAAAATATGTGATGTCAGGAAATTCCAGAAGTGTTAATTCTGTCTCCCTTCCTGCATTTTGGTGCACAACACTGCCAGCAAGCTGTTTGTGTTTTTCTTGTACAATATAGCTATATATATATATATATATATATATATATATATATATATATATATATATATATATATATATATATATCCAGTGTTATACATGCCAGTGGAGCAGAACATGGATTGTGGTCTAGCCTGTCCCACAATCTTCCACTCCAGCAATTATATCTTCCAATTACTCCAGGAGTTGAATACTAGCTACAACAGACTTTCCTCCAGCATCAAAGTTCCACATTCTTCTGAGCAATTTAGTGAGTGTTTTATAGAGCCACAGAAGGACAGGGCTCCTCACCAGATTCCTGGGTATGGGCCATAAAACATTACTCCAATTTCAGATAAGAAAAAGCGTCTTATGTTAGGACTTTAGATTGCTTGAAGCCAAATTGTTCATGTTTTTGAACATTGTAGATTTTAATCAGCGAGTCTCCAGATCTTCTGTTTGTTCTGGTGTGATTTTCCTTACAAGGACTTTGATGCTACAGTATGGACAGTATGGATACACTGATGCAGCCATGTTGGTCATTCTAGTACAGAGATCAGCTACTGTATAACAAAGAAGTGCTCATATTTTAATAAGTGAACTGTGTCTGAACTTGTCCCTGGGAGGGGTTGGTGCTTTGCTATGCTTTATATTTGGCATGTAGCCTAATCATGGGAGGTGCTGTGATGGTTGTTACAATATTTATATTATTGTATGCCTTTTGGTTTGAGGTCTGTGCTTGTAGGTTCTGATTAGAACTTTTTAGGTTTGTTTGTGCACGTAAACATTGTCAACTAAAAACTGTCAGCTCTTCCAGAAATGATTATAACACGCAGCAAAGCAGGCAGAATATAGATTTCTAGAGTTAAATATTCGTTGTCTGCTTCAGCCTAACAAACTTTAGATAAGGTGATTGTTTTTGCAGCTGCTAAAATCATAGCGTGGAAGAAATATGACGTTATAAAGGCTCCATTTGGTGACGTTATTAAGCAATGTGCAATAATTAGTGGTCGATTGGTTATTTTTCTTAGAATAAATGTAAAATGTGTTGCAGTAGCAGTAATTGTTATGTCTGCATTGTATCATATTTGATGTTTGTCTTTGCTGTACAGAAAGGGAATGTAAAAAAAAAAAGAATAATGATAATAATCTGATCATCATTTCAACAGAGGTGAACTCTGCCCCTATATCTTCCTATGCAAATGATGGAAGGCACAAAAGCACTCGTTGCTTGTTAGTGTCTGCTTCTGGAAGACAGGAAGACCATCCATTTCACCCCAAAGAACACCCCCCTGTGTATGATGTATATATTATTGCTGTATATGTGCCTGGGAAGCTCCGTGTTATTGGGAACTTTGCTGGCTCAGTCCCCGTCCCAAGGGAGCCCCGTCAGGACGCTTTCCTATTGGCTACAGACTGATCAGCTGCTTATATTTGCCTCTGTCGCTTTTGGCGCCTGGCCATCCAGAAACAAACCAGTTCGATGACTACTAATAGTTATAGCTAGATGTACTAATACACAACAACAAATCACAGAACTACAGAGTGCGGAGCAAATGAGTTCTTACTTTGTGAATAGCAGTTTCCCTGGGAGCCTGCCTAATGGACAGGACTCGTTTGTGGGTCAGATCCCCCTCTACTCATCCGGCTATGAAGCTTTAAGGCATTTTCCAGGTTCTTATGGGACAACTCCTCTCCAGGACAAGTCCTACTCCTCGCCCTGCTTCTATCAGCAATCTAGCACAGTTATTGCCTGCAACCGAAACTCTTATGACTATGGGACGTCTTGCTTCTATCCTGACAAGGAGGGCACGAGTAGCCACTCCACGCACCCTGCCAGCAAGAGGTCCCACGCTGGGGAGTACCTGCATTTCTCTGCTGATCAGCCATACAAATCCGCTAATATGCAAGGCAAGATATTCAATGAAGACAGCAACGACCGGAAGTATAGCAGCCCTGTCTACCCCTGGATGCAGAGAGCCAACTGCACGGGTAAGTCATTAATTTATGCAAGAAGCTTATCTGATCTCTGAGGGCAGAACCGGGCAGGAGGGAGGATACACCATACAAATGTGTCTAAACAGGGGAAAATCCAATATTAATGTTTAATAATACATAAAAGGGCATCATCATACTTTCACTTTTGTATAAGGGAGTGTTTTTAAGTTTGTATGTGATGACCTGCCTGTATGTATGTATGTATGTATGTATGTATGTATATTATTATTATCTCTCTCTATCTATCTATCTATCTATCTATCTATATATCTATATATCTATATATCTACCTACCTACCTACCTACCTACCTACCTGCCTAGCTACCTATCTATGTATCTAGCTACACATATTATATGACATATACCCGAATTTAACCATCCAATGGTGGAGTAAGTGCTTCGGATTTTATTTATAACACCTTTAAATTTTAAATTTGACGACGTGGCCAGCAGTATATATATATATATATATATATATATATATATATATATATATATATATATATATATATATATATATATATATATATATCCTTTAAACTTAACGACGTGGACAGCAGTGCAATATGTGTTTAACGGTGTATTTCTGGGAAAGGAAATCAAGAAACGTGCAAGGGGGTGTGTGAAGGGTGGCATATATATATATATATATATATATATATATATATATATATATATATATATATATATATATATATATACATATGTATAGTGTGTGTGTGTGTGTGTGTGTGTGTTGAAACATACATCTTGGTACTTTTTTTGTTGTGTTCATAACCTGACCTGAATGACAAAACTATTTTTTTGGGGTCTAGTCAGCTAGTTCAGCTAATACATAACTTATCTGTTCACACATTCATTCTTTTAAGTTGGTATGCATCTTAAATATCTCTTACAGTAGTATGTTAAGTTGTCACTCCTGTCCTGCATACACACACACACACACACACACACACTGACAGACACTCACACCAATTGTTTTTTTTCCTGCTTGTATGTTTGTGTGTCTGCTCTATATGGCAGCAATAAACTCGAATATGACAATTTTGGTAGCTACAGAAAAGAATACACTGAATGATGTAGGATGTGGAGAATATGTTGAATTTTATATTCTGAATATTTAATATTGCCAGTGCTCCTACACGGTTTGCACCAGCTCAGGAGTTGTGTGATACAGTAATAGTGTACGCCTGTATAATAGGCTGATGTTTGCTATTCTTGCTGTCTTCCAGGTGCAATATACGGCGGCCATGGCAGGAGGGGAAGGCAGACCTACACCAGATATCAGACCCTAGAACTGGAGAAAGAATTCCACTTCAATCGATACCTGACCAGAAGGAGGAGGATTGAAATCGCCAACGCTCTCTGCCTCACAGAACGACAGATTAAAATCTGGTTTCAGAACAGGAGGATGAAATGGAAAAAGGAGAGCAAGATTATGAATTCCTCTCAGTCCAGCAGCGATCCAACAGAGGAGAAAGCAGTCAATGAAAGTTAACAGCAGGCCTCCCCTCTCATTCACGTGAATATAGTACTGTGATGTGCACACACGCCACGTACTTCTACAATGGACCCCCGACTACTGTCACTCTCACTCTCCTCATCCTCCATACAGACTCCAAACTCCAGGCTATCCGCTAAAAGCGACTGGGAGAAGCATGCACATCATCCTATTCACCCCATCATTCTATAGATGTGAATATTCAATTTATTTATGTAGTAAATAGACCTCTCCTGGGTAACAAGTGCTGATCCCTGCTCCATCCATAAAAGAGGACAAAATCCCTGCTTTGCAGACGAATTAATGCAGATTATAGACTGTGGTTTACTACCTGCAGCATAAAATTATATCTAGACCTATGTGGGTTTGGGGGAAAATCCAGACAAAGAAAAGGAAAAAAGAGATCCGGAAACCCGAGGTCATCCTGTTTTCTGGAGTCTCTGAACAAAATGTAACTGTCAGCTGTATTGTTAACGTAACAAAAATATTTACAGCCACTATTGTTGCCAACCGGCATTGTAAAGCAACGACCCTGTGTGTCAATTGTAAAGGAAAGCACAGAGGGAAGATCAGCGTTCCTGCTATTCTGCATACAGACAAATCTAATCAAATCTAATCTATAAAATGGAAGAAAATATATTACATATATATAGGGCAGGAACGAGAGCATGATGGAAAAATGACAAGTCTTGGACAAGATGAATATTAAATGCAGCAACTGGCTATGGACAAGCTCATGTCTCTTACGATTTCCTTAATAGACAACAAGTGCTGACATCCCCAACTGTCACAAACAAGCGGTACGGATGTTTTATTTTATATGTGTGTATAGTCCTCTACTGCTCTATACTTTACTAGGAAAATGACACAGCAAGAGGCGATGCAGGTATAACATACACCCTGTACAAGTCTATCACACAGATCTCCGACACCAATTACAAAAGGGGCTTAGAAGAACTGAAAGTGACTGTTAATGTCCCCAACTCAATGAATAGGGCTGCTTCTGTACAGATGCCAATAAAATATAAAAGAGCAATCAGTAAAAATGCACAAAATGAAAAGTGAGACTTTTAATATTTTGGAATGAATAACAAACAGGACCATTTTGTGCAATATTTCGGTATTAATATGCTGGTTGGTGAACTGGAGCTTTGAACCGGTACATTTGGTATTCACTAATGGAGCTGTGAGGGGAATGCAATAATTTTTCTGTAATGGGATGTAACCTCAATTCGACCCCGGCCCTGCAGTGCTCGCTGAAGAGACGTGCAATGACGGCTGAACGTCCAGACGGTGGCGTTAGAGTCTGAACAAAAATGTGCAGCTGGAGACGGGGGCGCGCGGATGCGCGCGCGCTTCTCAGCATCCTCCCAGCTCCCCCACTAATACACCAGTTTACCTCTAGAGGTCATCAGGCAGGATTTACGACTGGACAACAAAAGCACGTGATTCCAAGTCGTACCCCATATTTGGGTGCCTACGTAGGAGGGAACCAAGTACATGTCCCAGTCATTTCCATAATTCATCATAAATTGTGCAAGGGTGCTATAGACGCACAAAACGACCAACAGCCACAAATCAAGCACACATATCAAAAAACAAATGAGCTCTTATTTTGTAAACTCATTTTGCGGTCGCTATCCAAATGGCCCGGACTACCAGTTACATAATTATGGAGATCACAGCTCGGTGAACGAGCAATACAGGGATTCTGCGAACATGCATTCCAGCAGGTACGGATACGGCTACAATGGCATGGATCTCACCGTTGGGCGATCAGCTTCCAACCACTTTAGTGCCAATGACAGAGCAAGAAATTACCCGTCCAACCCATCCTCTTCTTCAGAGCCAAGGTATAACCAACCTGCAGCGTCTTCACACTCTCCTCCACCTGACTCCCTGCCCTGCACGGCTGTGTCCACCCCGCCTGTCAGCGAGAGTCACCCAGGAGTGAAAAACTCTCTAACTAACTCGAACAGCGCTACGTCCAATGCCAACAGCACCAACAGCAATAGTAACAGCACCCACATTAACAGAGAAGGGCTTGGTGCTTCTTCTGGTGCTGAGGATGATACCCCTGCCAGCAGCGAGCAGTCAAGTTCACAGAACGGACAGAGCCCCGCTCCATCAGTGCAACCCCAAATCTACCCCTGGATGAGAAAACTGCACATAAGCCATGGTAAATAAATTTAATGGCCATTTTCCTCCCTGCCACGAGAAGTTCGCTGCATACCTAGATGAAGGGGAAGGGGTGGGTAGAATGAACTTTCCAGGGCACTATAATTGCTGGCGATGCCTAGAGACAGCTATATGACCACAGTTTAACCTCTGAGTAAAGTCTAGGAATGCTGTGGTGAATCTTATATAATACATACTGTTGTATCGCCATACGGTGCAATGCTAGGATAGTTCCTAAAATATTCATCCGCGAGAGATGTGAAACTTAAGGTACAGGTTTCTGGGGAAGTGTAATTAATAATTCACAGATACAGTGGAGAGTGGTGAGGATATTTTTTTAAACGCTAGAATAAGTCTTTTGATTGCCTAAATAGACTTGCTAGTCTTTTTAAAGCAAACCCTATAAGTAGATGTGAGTGTATTTCAGCTCCTGTCTCGCTGTCATTGACTGGGATGAGGACACTGACTGGTTTTAATATGCTGATGACTGTTCTAATCATGATTTTCTGATGTTTTACCCCTCTTGTTTGCAGACAACATTGGGGGACCTGAGGGGAAACGGGCCAGGACAGCTTACACACGATACCAAACGCTGGAGCTGGAGAAAGAATTTCATTTTAATAGATACCTGACTCGCCGGAGGAGGATTGAAATAGCTCATGCCCTCTGCTTATCTGAGAGACAAATTAAAATTTGGTTCCAGAACAGGAGGATGAAATGGAAAAAGGACAATAAGCTGAAAAGTATGAGCATGGCTGCAGCAGGAGGGGCATTCCGTCCATAGGACGCTTCTGTTCTAGCAAAGTACTGGTCCAGTATTATGAGAATTGTCACCATAGACTTTCTAGAACTCTTGTGTGTGACTTCTGTGAAGAAACCCCTCTCTCCCTTGTCCCTTTCTACATATCTTAGCCATGGGTCCCTATACTGGGTGGCTCTAGATGCAGATGCTCTATGTATATGTTTTTTTTTTCTTCTTCCTCTGAATGGCTATGTCTTGACAGTTTTAAATGTTTAACTTATTTGACTATGTAAAAAGCTATGTGTTACTTGAAGTAACAGAACAAAAAAACAAAACTGTTTAATTCAAATGTTCTGTTTAGTGTTGCATTCAACTTGCAGATAAAAAAAATACAAGCTGTATGTGTTTGTGTAGTGTAACTACGTCTGAATGCTTACAACCCGTCTACCTAAATTTCAAAGAAACTACCTAATCCTACCTGTGAATAACTGTGTTGTAGAGGTGACTTGTGCAAGCCAATTTATCTCCTGTGTTTAGTAGTGGTGAGTAGTGAAGTGGTGACACAAAAATGTGATGCCAAGCAGTCTGGTCTAGCTGTGCCTTTGTATATTTCATAACTCTGCACGACCTCTTGTAAAGTGGCTGCCCTTGCAGCTAAGTGTATGTACTATGTGTGTTTTTTTTATTTTATTTTGTTTGGTTCTGTTTTTGTTTTGTTTATTTTTTGGTCACAAAGTTCTATAGTTAAGCTTGGCTGTTTAAGCAATTGTTATTTTTTGTAATTTTTTTTTTCCATGAAAAAAATATGACTGGAAAAGAATAAACTTTCTACTGAAATATAGTGGACTGGATTTGTTAATAGGAGCAGGCAGCAGGGCAAAAAAACTCTGGGAATGGGTTTGGTGGCTGATTAATGATCGCTAGGGTGCATGTGTGAAGGCCAGATGATAAGGCAGGAACTTCA
>NC_090650.1:100159862-100162362 GCF_040937935.1 Hyperolius riggenbachi | reverse complement strand
TGTGCATCTGTTTGTGTGTGTCCTAATGAGTTTGAATTACATACATAAACATGGCCAAAACCCACCCAAACTTATGTTTGATTTACCGCTGCACATATGGTGACCACAAAAATGTATATGACTACGTTTTTCCAGTCACGTAGGGTGCCGCCACCATAGCATTTCACGCTATATGCTGCTCAGATATAACTTTTTTTTCGGCTATTTTATTCATTGAAGATAATATTTACTCAACGTTGCCGGTCAAACAATTGCGATTCTGTGGAGCAGCCCTCGCTTTAAGGTGAAGACTGTCAGTGCTTAACAAATCACAGCTCCCTCAGTTCACTGCCAGGTTAAGTAAATGCAGAGAAGATAAATCTGCAAACCTTACTATCACCACCAGAGCTCGCTTCAGACCAAGTTCACCGACAACAGTTGCCTGTGCAAGCTCCTTTTCCTCCTCTTCTGCAAGTAACTTAAAACACATAACAGAATACAATTAGCATTAAGGTTACTTAGACAGTTGGGGGGGGGGGGGGGGGGGGGCTATAGTCACGTGCTTTCCTATTGTGGAGATGCAGCAGGTGAAAATTAGCAGAATCATTGACATTTCTTTAAAATTAAATGGTTTACGTGCATATTCTTATATAGACATAGTCATGTGATAGTGCTGATCTACTACTATGTGTGTGTAAAGTGCATATGTGTGTAGATAGAGAGAGAGAGAGAGAGAGAGAGAGAGAGAGAGTGTGTGTGTGTGTGTGTGTGTGTGTGTGTGTGTGTGTGTGTGTGTGTGTGTAGTGTGGTGTGTGTGTGTGTGTGTGTGTGTGTGTGTAGTGTGGTGTGTGTGTGTGTATGTGTGTGTGTGTAGTGTGTGTGTAGTGTGTGTGTGTGTGTGTGTGTGTGTGTGTGTGTAGTGTGTTGTGTTAGTGTGTGTGAGCTCTGGGCTCTGGGTGGTACACTCGCAGGTCACAAAGCTGGAGGTCAAAAGTTTAAGCTTTGCATTGCTCCCAAGTCATTTATCCAGACAAAGTTTGATGTCAATGTTATATAGTGGACATTTTCCCCATCAGCACAAAAGATTTTTTTTTAAAGTGTTTTGAGTTAGGCGACCATCATAGACTGGACTCCTGTTGAACTCTAGCGGTTAAATGACCTTAATTACACATGCACAGATAGAAAAATGATTCCTTTCAACGGTAGGAGTTGTATTTCATTTGCAGCCTTTCCACTGTGCAGCCTGAATGAAAATTGTTCCATATGGAACAGGTAGGATTGTCATAGAAACTGGAAAGTTGTTATTGAAATTATACTTCAACAGTAAATAAATACATTGATTTTACCAATAAAAAAGGACACCACAACATAATTTTTATTACAAACTGGTGCACCTGATTTAATTTAGGAATATTTTCTTTACAGAAGGTCCGCATTGCAGCATACACATAGAAATCCCATATAATAAAGGCACACTGACAGAGAATATTTTCTGTACTTTGGTTATATACATACATATATATATATATATATATATATATATATATATATATATATATATATATATATATATATATATATATATATATATATATATATATATATATATATATATATATATATATATATATATATATATATATATTCAGAAAAGTGCACTGTGTGATAGAAAGGATACGTTTTGAATCCCAATTGGTGGAAATTGTGACTTTTTTGTTTTATATTCTAATATTACTCCAGAATTGAATCAGATTACTTTTATATTGATTTGGAGAGATATAAATTCATATTCGTGTTGTACTTAAAAGCTGCAATAAAATTAAAGGACCATTAACCATTTAGTTGATTTTGCACGCTATGAATTGCCGAGATATTAGCTTAAGTACCCCTTTGATTTTTTTTTCATTTTTTTTACTATTATTATTTCTGCCCACCTTACTACTACCCACCTCACGTGAAAAATGTACGAATTTTGAATGAGCTGGATAAGCACTTGAAAGTATATGTTTTATGTGATATGATAACCACAGAGTAAACCAGCCGTAGACTGTCAGATATGACCTTTCTAGGAAACCACAACCACAATTAATCGATTAAAATAACTTTGTTTAAACGTATGAGATCGTAGTGAATAGGTGTATCTGCTGTGCATGTGTGATTGTTTGCAGTATCTGACGAATTTTGTTTGACTGCTTCATTTTGATTATTTTGTTTCCTCCTATATACCTAACCTCAGCCTCCCATCAACTTCCTGCGCCTTCATTAATCTTAAATTAAATGCTTCCAGATCTCTAGAACCGAAATTTTATGGGTGACTCAAGGAAGTAAAAGAAAAAAAAACAAAACGACTTTCGTACCTTTTGGTCTTGTACAGCGTAGCTAGAGCTAGCATGCGGTTTTTTACCCCATCAGCCACCATATACCAGTGGTGATCATGCCAGAGCCCCCAACTATCAGCCTTTCTCAGTGAGGTCATTGGGCTTCTTCGCAGCCCACAAGAGTGATGCATTTCATAACCTCT